>NC_074667.1:30154481-30159481 GCF_029448725.1 Salvelinus fontinalis
TTGCAGTGTGCCATGCTTTTGTGAGAGACGACTGTCATCTAAAGCATCATCGGATTGGTCGTTGTTTAGCAACATTTGAACTGTAAAGCCACATTGGTACTTGTGCTGATTCATTGACTTCGCTGTGTAAAGGCAGCGATTGCACACATCAAAATTCTGACCACGACGTGATTTGAACACGAAACCTTCTGATCTGGAGTCAGACACGCTACCGTTGCGCCACGAGGTCTTTGAAGAAAGTCATCTGTGGGGGGGATGCCAAGTTCAGATTTCGTTGACTGTATCAATTGGAATGAAGGCCTGTGTCTCTGGGGAAATGTACGATCTGACATGCATCTGCCCGGCAGGTTAGGTGTATGAAAACAGTTACATGCAGAGCCCGGATAGCTCAGTCGGTAGAGCATCAGACTTTTAATCTGAGGGTCCAGGGTTCAAGTCCCTGTTCAGGTGTCTTTTTAATATTCACCTTCCTTCAGAAGCAAGTCTTTCTATAATTGCAATTTCTGTCACTTTCCATGACATGTTCACGTGTGGACAATACAATCCCATAGCCAAAACAGCTTAGTCTGAAAACTTTAGGATTTTTAATCTGAACCTGCAGGTTTAAACTCCCTGTTTGAAGACTGATTTAAGTCTGTCAATCACATAGCATCATCTGATATAGGAATTTGCAGTGTGCCATGCTTTTGTGAGAGACGACTGTCATCTAAAGCATCATCGGATTGGTCGTTGTTTAGCAACATTTGAACTGTAAAGCCACATTGGTACTTGTGCTGATTCATTGACTTCGCTGTGTAAAGGCAGCGATTGCACACATCAAAATTCTGACCACGACGTGATTTGAACACGAAACCTTCTGATCTGGAGTCAGACACGCTACCGTTGCGCCACGAGGTCTTTGAAGAAAGTCATCTGTGGGGGGGATGCCTAGTTCAGATTTCGTTGACTGTATCAATTGGAATGAAGGCCTGTGTCTCTTGGGAAATGTACGATCTGACATGCATCTGCCCGGCAGGTTAGGTGTATGAAAACAGTTACATGCAGAGCCCGGATAGCTCAGTCGGTAGAGCATCAGACTTTTAATCTGAGGGTCCAGGGTTCAAGTCCCTGTTCAGGTGTCCTTTTAATATTCACCTTCCTTCAGAAGCAAGTCTTTCTATAATTGCAATTTCTGTCACTTTCCATGACATGTTCACGTGTGGACAATACAATCCCATAGCCAAAACAGCTTAGTCTGAAAACTTTAGGATTTTTAATCTGAACCTCCAGGTTTAAACTCCCTGTTTGAAGACTGATTTAAGTCTGTCAATCACATAGCATCATCTGATATAGGAATTTGCAGTGTGCCATGCTTTTGTGAGAGACGACTGTCATCTAAAGCATCCTCGAATTGGTCGTTGTTTAGCAACATTTGAACTGTAAAGCCACTTTGGTACTTGTGCTGATTCATTGACTTCGCTGTGTAAAGGCAGAGATTGCACACATCAAAACTCTGACCACGACGTGATTTGAACACGCAACCTTCTGATCTGGAGTCAGACGCGCTACCGTTGCGCCACGAGGTCTTGGAAGAAAGTCATCTATGGGGGGGATGCCTAGTTCAGATTTCGTTGACTGTATCAATTGGAATGAAGGCCTGTGTCTCTGGGGAAATGTACGATCTGACATGCATCTGCCCGGCAGGTTAGGTGTATGAAAACAGTTAAATGCAGAGCCCGGATAGCTCAGTCGGTAGAGCATCAGACTTTTAATCTGAGGGTCCAGGGTTCAAGTCCCTGTTCAGGTGTCTTTTTAATATTCACCTTCCTTCAGAAGCAAGTCTTTCTATAATTGCAATTTCTGTCACTTTCCATGACATGTTCACGTGTGGACAATACAATCCCATAGCCAAAACAGCTTAGTCTGAAAACTTTAGGATTTTTAATCTGAACCTGCAGGTTTAAACTCCCTGTTTGAAGACTGATTTAAGTCTGTCAATCACATAGCATCATCTGATATAGGAATTTGCAGTGTGCCATGCTTTTGTGAGAGACGACTGTCATCTAAAGCATCATCGGATTGGTCGTTGTTTAGCAACATTTGAACTGTAAAGCCACATTGGTACTTGTGCTGATTCATTGACTTCGCTGTGTAAAGGCAGCGATTGCACACATCAAAATTCTAACCACGACATGATTTGAACACGCAACCTTCTGATCTGGAGTCAGACGCGCTACCGTTGCGCCACGAGGTCTTTGAAGAAACTCATCTATGGGGGGGATGCCTAGTTCAGATTTCGTTGACTGTATCAATTGGAATGAAGGCCTGTGTCTCTTGGGAAATGTACGATCTAACATGCATCTGCCCGGCAGGTTAGGTGTATGACAACGGGTACATGCAGAGCCCGGATAGCTCAGTCGGTAGAGCATCAGACTTTTAATCGGAGGGGCCAGGGTTCAAGTCACTGTTCAGGCGTCCTTTTAATATTCACCTTCCTTCAGAAGCAAGTCTTTCTATAATTGCAATTTCTGTCACTTTCCATGACATGTTCACGTGTGGACAATACAATCCCATAGCCAAAACAGCTAAGTCTGAAAACTTTAGGATTTTTAATCTGAACACCAGGTTTAAACTCCCTGTTTGAAGACTGATTTAAGTCTGTCAATCACACAGCATCATCTGATATAGGAATTTGCAGTGTGCCATGCTTTTGTGAGAGACGACTGTCATCTAAAGCATCATCGGATTGGTCGTTGTTTAGCAACATTTGAACTGTAAAGCCACATTGGTACTTGTGCTGATTCATTGACTTCGCTGTGTAAAGGCAGCGATTGCACACATCAAAATTCTGACCACGACGTGATTTGAACACGCAACCTTCTGATCTGGAGTCAGACGCGCTACCGTTGCGCCACGAGGTCTTGGAAGAACGTCATCTATGGGGGGGATAGCTAGTTCAGATTTCGTTGACTGTATCAATTGGAATGAAGGCCTGTGTCTCTGGGGAAATGTGCGATCTGACATGCATCTGCCCGGCAGGTTAGGTGTATGAAAACAGTTACATGCAGAGCCCGGATAGCTCAGTCGGTAGAGCATCTGACTTTTAATCTGAGGGTCCAGGGTTCAAGTCCCTGTTCAGGTGTCCTTTTAATATTCACCTTCCTTCAGAAGCAAGTCTTTCTATAATTGCAATTTCTGTCACTTTCCATGACATGTTCACGTGTGGACAATACAATCCCATAGCCAAAACAGCTTAGTCTGAAAACTTTAGGATTTTTAATCTGAACCTCCAGGTTTAAACTCCCTGTTTGAAGACTGATTTAAGTCTGTCAATCACATAGCATCATCTGATATAGGAATTTGCAGTGTGCCATGCTTTTGTGAGAGACGACTGTCATCTAAAGCATCATCGGATTGGTCGTTGTTTAGCAACATTTGAACTGTAAAGCCACATTGGTACTTGTGCTGATTCATTGACTTCGCTGTGTAAAGGCAGCGATTGCACACATCAAAATTCTAACCACGACATGATTTGAACACGCAACCTTCTGATCTGGAGTCAGACGCGCTACCGTTGCGCCACGAGGTCTTGGAAGAAACTCATCTATGGGGGGGATGCCTAGTTCAGATTTCGTTGACTGTATCAATTGGAATGAAGGCCTGTGTCTCTGGGGAAATGTACGATCTAACATGCATCTGCCCGGCAGGTTAGGTGTATGACAACGGGTACATGCAGAGCCCGGATAGCTCAGTCGGTAGAGCATCAGACTTTTAATCGGAGGGGCCAGGGTTCAAGTCACTGTTCAGGCGTCCTTTTAATATTCACCTTCCTTCAGAAGCAAGTCTTTCTATAATTGCAATTTCTGTCACTTTCCATGACATGTTCACGTGTGGACAATTCAATCCCATAGCCAAAACAGCTTAGTCTGAAAACTTTAGGATTTTTAATCTGAACCTCCAGGTTTAAACTCCCTGTTTGAAGACTGATTTAAGTCTGTCAGTCACATAGCATCATCTGATATAGGAATTTGCAGTGTGCCATGCTTTTGTGAGAGACGACTGTCATCTAAAGCATCATCGGATTGGTCGTTGTTTAGCAACATTTGAACTGTAAAGCCACATTGGTACTTGTGCTGATTCATTGACTTCGCTGTGTAAAGGCAGCGATTACACACATCAAAATTCTGACCAAGACGTGATTTGAACACGCAACCTTCTGATCTGGAGTCAGACGCGCTACCGTTGCGCCACGAGGTCTTGGAAGAAAGTAATCTATGGGGGGGATGCCTAGTTCAGATTTCGTTGACTGTATCAATTGGAATGAAGGCCTGTGTCTCTGGGGAAATGTACGATCTTACATGCATCTGCCCGGCAGGTTAGGTGTATGAAAACAGTTACATGCAGAGCCCGGCTAGCTCAGTCGGTAGAGCATCAGACTTTTAATCTGAGGGTCCAGGGTTCAAGTCCCTGTTCAGGCGTACTTTTAATATTCACCTTCCTTCAGAAGCAAGTCTTTCTATAATTGCAATTTCTGTCACTTTCCATGACATGTTCACGTGTGGACAATTCAATCCCATAGCCAAAACAGCTTAGTCTGAAAACTTTAGGATTTTTAATCTGAACCTCCAGGTTTAAACTCCCTGTTTGAAGACTGATTTAAGTCTATCAGTCACATAGCATCATCTGATATAGGAATTTGCAGTGTGCCATGCTTTTGTGAGAGACGACTGTCATCTAAAGCATCATCGGATTGGTCGTTGTTTAGCAACATTTGAACTGTAAAGCCACATTGGTACTTGTGCTGATTCATTGACTTCGCTGTGTAAAAGCAGCGATTACACACATCAAAATTCTTACCAGGACGTGATTTGAACACGCAACCTTCTGATCTGGAGTCAGACGCGCTACCGTTGCGCCACGAGGTCTCGGAAGAATCTCATCTATGGGGGGGATGCCTAGTTCAGATTTCGTTGACTGTATCAATTGGAATGAAGGCCTGTGTCTCTGGGGAAATGTACGAT
>NC_074667.1:30166981-30236981 GCF_029448725.1 Salvelinus fontinalis
AGAAGCAAGTCTTTCTATAATTGCAATTTCTGTCACTTTCCATGACATGTTCACGTGTGGACAATACAATCCCATAGCCAAAACAGCTTAGTCTGAAAACTTTTGGATTTTTAATCTGAACCTCCAGGTTTAAACTCCCTGTTTGAAGACTGATTTAAGTCTGTCAATCACACAGCATAATCTGATATAGGAATTTGCAGTGTGCCATGCTTTTGTGAGAGACGACTGTCATCTAAAGCATCATCGGATTGGTCGTTGTTTAGCAACATTTGAACTGTAAAGCCACATTGGTACTTGTGCTGATTCATTGACTTCGCTGTGTAAAGGCAGCGATTGCACACATCAAAATTCTGACCACGACGTGATTTGAACACGCAACCTTCTGATCTGGAGTCAGACGCGCTACCGTTGCGCCACGAGGTCTTGGAAGAAAATCATCAATGGGGGGGGATGCCTAGTTCAGATTTCGTTGACTGTATCAATTGGAATGAAGGCCTGTGTCTCTGGGGAAATGTACGATCTGACATGCATCTGCCCGGCAGGTTAGGTGTATGAAAACAGTTACATGCAGAGCCCGGATAGCTCAGTCGGTAGAGCATCAGACTTTTAATCTGAGGGTCCAGGGTTCAAGTCCCTGTTCAGGCGTCCCTTTAATATTCACCTTCCTTCAGAAGCAAGTCTTTCTATAATTGCAATTTCTGTCACTTTCCATGACATGTTCACGTGTGGACAATACAATCCCATAGCCAAAACAGCTTAGTCTGAAAACTTTAGGATTTTTAATCTGAACCTCCAGGTTTAAACTCCCTGTTTGAAGACTGATTTAAGTCTGTCAATCACATAGCATCATCTGATATAGGAATTTGCAGTGTGCCATGCTTTTGTGAGAGACGACTGTCATCTAAAGCATCATCGGATTGGTCGTTGTTTAGCAACATTTGAACTGTAAAGCCACATTGGTACTTGTGCTGATTCATTGACTTCGCTGTGTAAAGGCAGCGATTGCACACATCAAAATTCTGACCACGACGTGATTTGAACACGCAACCTTCTGATCTGGAGTCAGACGCGCTACCGTTGCACCACAAGGTCTTGGAAGAATCTCATCTATGGGGGGGATGCCTAGTTCAGATTTCGTTGACTGTATCAATTGGAATGAAGGCCTGTGTCTCTGGGGAAATGTACGATCTGACATGCATCTGCCCGTCAGGTTCGGTGTATGAAAACAGTCACATGCAGAGCCCGGATAGCTCAGTCGGTGGAGCATCAGAATTTTAATCTGAGGGTCCAGGGTTCAAGTACCTGTTCAGGCGTCCTTTTAATATTCACCTTCCTTCAGAAGCAAGTCTTTCTATAATTGCAATTTCTGTCACTTTCCATGACATGTTCACGTGTGGACAATACAATCCCATAGCCAAAACAGCTTAGTCTGAAAACTTTAGGATTTTTAATCTGAACACCAGGTTTAAACTCCCTGTTTGAAGACTGATTTAAGTCTGTCAATCACACAGCATCATCTGATATAGGAATTTGCAGTGTGCCATGCTTTTGTGAGAGACGACTGTCATCTAAAGCATCATCGGATTGGTCGTTGTTTAGCAACATTTGAACTGTAAAGCCACATTGGTACTTGTGCTGATTCATTGACTTCGCTGTGTAAAGGCAGCGATTGCACACATCAAAATTCTGACCACGACGTGATTTGAACACGCAACCTTCTGATCTGGAGTCAGACGCGCTACCGTTGCGCCACGAGGTCTTGGAAGAAAATCATCAATGGGGGGGGATGCCTAGTTCAGATTTCGTTGACTGTATCAATTGGAATGAAGGCCTGTGTCTCTGGGGAAATGTACGATCTGACATGCATCTGCCCGGCAGGTTAGGTGTATGAAAACAGTTACATGCAGAGCCCGGATAGCTCAGTCGGTAGAGCATCAGACTTTTAATCTGAGGGTCCAGGGTTCAAGTCCCTGTTCAGGCGTCCCTTTAATATTCACCTTCCTTCAGAAGCAAGTCTTTCTATAATTGCAATTTCTGTCACTTTCCATGACATGTTCACGTGTGGACAATACAATCCCATAGCCAAAACAGCTTAGTCTGAAAACTTTAGGATTTTTAATCTGAACCTCCAGGTTTAAACTCCCTGTTTGAAGACTGATTTAAGTCTGTCAATCACACAGCATCATCTGATATAGGAATTTGCAGTGTGCCATGCTTTTGTGAGAGACGACTGTCATCTAAAGCATCATCGGATTGGTCGTTGTTTAGCAACATTTGAACTGTAAAGCCACATTGGTACTTGTGCTGATTCATTGACTTCGCTGTGTAAAGGCAGCGATTGCACACATCAAAATTCTGACCACGACGTGATTTGAACACGCAACCTTCTGATCTGGAGTCAGACGCGCTACCGTTGCACCACAAGGTCTTGGAAGAATCTCATCTATGGGGGGGATGCCTAGTTCAGATTTCGTTGACTGTATCAATTGGAATGAAGGCCTGTGTCTCTGGGGAAATGTACGATCTGACATGCATCTGCCCGGCAGGTTAGGTGTATGAAAACAGTTACATGCAGAGCCCGGATAGCTCAGTCGGTAGAGCATCAGACTTTTAATCTGAGGGTCCAGGGTTCAAGTCCCTGTTCAGGCGTCCCTTTAATATTCACCTTCCTTCAGAAGCAAGTCTTTCTATAATTGCAATTTCTGTCACTTTCCATGACATGTTCACGTGTGGACAATACAATCCCATAGCCAAAACAGCTTAGTCTGAAAACTTTAGGATTTTTAATCTGAACCTCCAGGTTTAAACTCCCTGTTTGAAGACTGATTTAAGTCTGTCAATCACACAGCATCATCTGATATAGGAATTTGCAGTGTGCCATGCTTTTGTGAGAGACGACTGTCATCTAAAGCATCATCGGATTGGTCGTTGTTTAGCAACATTTGAACTGTAAAGCCACATTGGTACTTGTGCTGATTCATTGACTTCGCTGTGTAAAGGCAGCGATTGCACACATCAAAATTCTGACCACGACGTGATTTGAACACGCAACCTTCTGATCTGGAGTCAGACGCGCTACCGTTGCACCACAAGGTCTTGGAAGAATCTCATCTATGGGGGGGATGCCTAGTTCAGATTTCGTTGACTGTATCAATTGGAATGAAGGCCTGTGTCTCTGGGGAAATGTACGATCTGACATGCATCTGCCCGTCAGGTTCGGTGTATGAAAACAGTCACATGCAGAGCCCGGATAGCTCAGTCGGTGGAGCATCAGAATTTTAATCTGAGGGTCCAGGGTTCAAGTACCTGTTCAGGCGTCCTTTTAATATTCACCTTCCTTCAGAAGCAAGTCTTTCTATAATTGCAATTTCTGTCACTTTCCATGACATGTTCACGTGTGGACAATACAATCCCATAGCCAAAACAGCTTAGTCTGAAAACTTTAGGATTTTTAATCTGAACCTCCAGGTTTAAACTCCCTGTTTGAAGACTGATTTAAGTCTGTCAATCACACAGCATAATCTGATATAGGAATTTGCAGTGTGCCATGCTTTTGTGAGAGACGACTGTCATCTAAAGCATCATCGGATTGGTCGTTGTTTAGCAACATTTGAACTGTAAAGCCACATTGGTACTTGTGCTGATTCATTGACTTCGCTGTGTAAAGGCAGCGATTGCACACATCAAAATTCTGACCACGACGTGATTTGAACACGCAACCTTCTGATCTGGAGTCAGACGCGCTACCGTTGCACCACAAGGTCTTGGAAGAATCTCATCTATGGGGGGGATGCCTAGTTCAGATTTCGTTGACTGTATCAATTGGAATGAAGGCCTGTGTCTCTGGGGAAATGTACGATCTGACATGCATCTGCCCGTCAGGTTCGGTGTATGAAAACAGTCACATGCAGAGCCCGGATAGCTCAGTCGGTGGAGCATCAGAATTTTAATCTGAGGGTCCAGGGTTCAAGTACCTGTTCAGGCGTCCTTTTAATATTCACCTTCCTTCAGAAGCAAGTCTTTCTATAATTGCAATTTCTGTCACTTTCCATGACATGTTCACGTGTGGACAATACAATCCCATAGCCAAAACAGCTTAGTCTGAAAACTTTAGGATTTTTAATCTGAACCTCCAGGTTTAAACTCCCTGTTTGAAGACTGATTTAAGTCTGTCAATCACACAGCATAATCTGATATAGGAATTTGCAGTGAGCCATGCTTTTGTGAGAGACGACTGTCATCTAAAGCATCATCGGATTGGTCGTTGTTTAGCAACATTTGAACTGTAAAGCCACATTGGTACTTGTGCTGATTCATTGACTTCGCTGTGTAAAGGCAGCGATTGCACACATCAAAATTCTGACCACGACGTGATTTGAACACGCAACCTTCTGATCTGGAGTCAGACGCGCTACCGTTGCACCACAAGGTCTTGGAAGAATCTCATCTATGGGGGGGATGCCTAGTTCAGATTTCGTTGACTGTATCAATTGGAATGAAGGCCTGTGTCTCTGGGGAAATGTACGATCTGACATGCATCTGCCCGTCAGGTTCGGTGTATGAAAACAGTCACATGCAGAGCCCGGATAGCTCAGTCGGTGGAGCATCAGAATTTTAATCTGAGGGTCCAGGGTTCAAGTACCTGTTCAGGCGTCCTTTTAATATTCACCTTCCTTCAGAAGCAAGTCTTTCTATAATTGCAATTTCTGTCACTTTCCATGACATGTTCACGTGTGGACAATACAATCCCATAGCCAAAACAGCTTAGTCTGAAAACTTTAGGATTTTTAATCTGAACCTCCAGGTTTAAACTCCCTGTTTGAAGACTGATTTAAGTCTGTCAATCACACAGCATAATCTGATATAGGAATTTGCAGTGTGCCATGCTTTTGTGAGAGACGACTGTCATCTAAAGCATCATCGGATTGGTCGTTGTTTAGCAACATTTGAACTGTAAAGCCACATTGGTACTTGTGCTGATTCATTGACTTCGCTGTGTAAAGGCAGCGATTGCACACATCAAAATTCTGACCACGACGTGATTTGAACACGCAACCTTCTGATCTGGAGTCAGACGCGCTACCGTTGCGCCACGAGGTCTTGGAAGAAAGTCATCTATGGGGGGGATGCCTAGTTCAGATTTCGTTGACTGTATCAATTGGAATGAAGGCCTGTGTCTCTTGGGAAATGTACGATCTGACATGCATCTGCCCGGCAGGTTAGGTGTATGAAAACAGTTACTTGTAGAGCCCGGATAGCTCAGTCGGTAGAGCATCAGACTTTTAATCTGAGGGTCCAGGGTTCAAGTCCCTGTTCAGGTGTCTTTTTAATATTCACCTTCCTTCAGAAGCAAGTCTTTCTATAATTGCAATTTCTGTCACTTTCCATGACATGTTCACGTGTGGACAATACAATCCCATAGCCAAAACAGCTTAGTCTGAAAACTTTAGGATTTTTAATCTGAACCTCCAGGTTTAAACTCCCTGTTTGAAGACTGATTTAAGTCTTTCAATCACACAGCATCATCTGATATAGGAATTTGCAGTGTTCCATGCTTTTGTGAGAGACGACTGTCATCTAAAGCATCCTCGGATTGGTCGTTGTTTAGCAACATTTGAACTGTAAAGCCACATTGGTACTTGTGCTGATTCATTGACTTCGCTGTGTAAAGGCAGCGATTGCACACATCAAAATTCTGACCACGACGTGATTTGAACACGCAACCTTCTGATCTGGAGTCAGACGCGCTACCGTTGAGCAACGAGGTCTTGGAATAAAGTCATCTATTTGCGGGATGCTTAGTTCAGATTTCGTTGACTGTATCAATTGGAATGAAGGCCTGTGTCTCTGGGGAAATGTACGATCTGACATGCATCTGCCCGGCAGGTTAGGTGTATGAAAACAGTTACATGCAGAGCCCGGATACCTCAGTCGGTAGAGCATCAGACATTTAATCTGAGGGTCCAGGGTTCAAGTCCCTGGTCATGCGTCCTTTTAATATTCACCTTCCTTCAGAAGCATGTCTTTCTATAATTGCAATTTCTGTCACTTTCCATGACATGTTCACGTGTGAACAATACAATCCCATAGCCAAAACAGCTTAGTCTGAAAACTTTAGGATTTTTAATCTGAACCTCCAGGTTTAAACTCCCTGTTTGAAGACTGATGTATGTCTGTCAATCACATAGCATCATCTGATATAGGAATTTGCAGTGTGCCATGCTTTTGTGAGAGATGACTGTCATCTAAAGCATCATCGGATTGGTCGTTGTTTAGCAACATTTGAACTGTAAAGCCACATTGGTAGTTGTGCTGATTCATTGACTTCGCTGTGTAAAGGCAGCGATTGCACACATGAAAATTCTGACCACGACGTGATTTGAACACGAAACTTTCTGATCTGGAGTCAGACGCGCTACCGTTGCGCCACGAGGTCTTTGAAGAAACTCATCTATGGGGGGGATGCCTAGTTCAGATTTCGTTGACTGTATCAATTGGAATGAAGGCCTGTGTCTCTGGGGAAATGTACGATCTGACATGCATCTGCCCGGCAGGTTAGGTGTATGAAAACAGTTACGTGCAGATCCCGGTTAGCTCAGTCGGTAGAGCATCAGACTTTTAATCGGAGGGTCCAGGGTTCAAGTACCTGTTCAGGCGTCCTTTTAATATTCACCTTCCTTCAGAAGCAAGTCTTTCTATAATTGCAATTTCTGTCACTTTCCATGACATGTTCACGTGTGGACAATACAATCCCATAGCCAAAACAGCTTAGTCTGAAAACTTTAGGATTTTTAATCTGAACCTCCAGGTTTAAACTCCCTGTTTGAAGACTGATTTAAGTCTGTCAATCACACAGCATCATCTGATATAGGAATTTGCAGTGTGCCATGCTTTTGTGAGAGACGACTGTCATCTAAAGCATCATCGGATTGGTCGTTGTTTAGCAACATTTGAACTGTAAAGCCACATTGGTACTTGTGCTGATTCATTGACTTCGCTGTGTAAAGGCAGCGATTGCACACATCAAAATTCTGACCACGACGTGATTTGAACACGCAACCTTCTGATCTGGAGTCAGACACGCTACCGTTGCGCCACGAGGTCTTTGAAGAAACTCATCTATGGGGGGGATGCCTAGTTCAGATTTCGTTGACTGTATCAATTGGAATGAAGGCCTGTGTCTCTGGGGAAATGTACGATCTGACATGCATCTGCCCGGCAGGTTAGGTGTATGAAAACAGTTACGTGCAGAGCCCGGTTAGCTCAGTCGGTAGAGCATCAGACTTTTAATCGGAGGGTCCAGGGTTCAAGTACCTGTTCAGGCGTCCTTTTAATATTCACCTTCCTTCAGAAGCAAGTCTTTCTATAATTGCAATTTCTGTCACTTTCCATGACATGTTCACGTGTGGACAATACAATCCCATAGCCAAAACAGCTTAGTCTGAAAACTTTTGGATTTTTAATCTGAACCTCCAGGTTTAAACTCCCTGTTTGAAGACTGATTTAAGTCTGTCAATCACACAGCATAATCTGATATAGGAATTTGCAGTGTGCCATGCTTTTGTGAGAGACGACTGTCATCTAAAGCATCATCGGATTGGTCGTTGTTTAGCAACATTTGAACTGTAAAGCCACATTGGTACTTGTGCTGATTCATTGACTTCGCTGTGTAAAGGCAGCGATTGCACACATCAAAATTCTGACCACGACGTGATTTGAACACGCAACCTTCTGATCTGGAGTCAGACGCGCTACCGTTGCGCCACGAGGTCTTGGAAGAAAATCATCAATGGGGGGGGATGCCTAGTTCAGATTTCGTTGACTGTATCAATTGGAATGAAGGCCTGTGTCTCTGGGGAAATGTACGATCTGACATGCATCTGCCCGGCAGGTTAGGTGTATGAAAACAGTTACATGCAGAGCCCGGATAGCTCAGTCGGTAGAGCATCAGACTTTTAATCTGAGGGTCCAGGGTTCAAGTCCCTGTTCAGGCGTCCCTTTAATATTCACCTTCCTTCAGAAGCAAGTCTTTCTATAATTGCAATTTCTGTCACTTTCCATGACATGTTCACGTGTGGACAATACAATCCCATAGCCAAAACAGCTTAGTCTGAAAACTTTAGGATTTTTAATCTGAACCTCCAGGTTTAAACTCCCTGTTTGAAGACTGATTTAAGTCTGTCAATCACATAGCATCATCTGATATAGGAATTTGCAGTGTGCCATGCTTTTGTGAGAGACGACTGTCATCTAAAGCATCATCGGATTGGTCGTTGTTTAGCAACATTTGAACTGTAAAGCCACATTGGTACTTGTGCTGATTCATTGACTTCGCTGTGTAAAGGCAGCGATTGCACACATCAAAATTCTGACCACGACGTGATTTGAACACGCAACCTTCTGATCTGGAGTCAGACGCGCTACCGTTGCACCACAAGGTCTTGGAAGAATCTCATCTATGGGGGGGATGCTTAGTTCAGATTTCGTTGACTGTATCAATTGGAATGAAGGCCTGTGTCTCTGGGGAAATGTACGATCTGACATGCATCTGCCCGTCAGGTTCGGTGTATGAAAACAGTCACATGCAGAGCCCGGATAGCTCAGTCGGTGGAGCATCAGAATTTTAATCTGAGGGTCCAGGGTTCAAGTACCTGTTCAGGCGTCCTTTTAATATTCACCTTCCTTCAGAAGCAAGTCTTTCTATAATTGCAATTTCTGTCACTTTCCATGACATGTTCACGTGTGGACAATACAATCCCATAGCCAAAACAGCTTAGTCTGAAAACTTTAGGATTTTTAATCTGAACACCAGGTTTAAACTCCCTGTTTGAAGACTGATTTAAGTCTGTCAATCACACAGCATCATCTGATATAGGAATTTGCAGTGTGCCATGCTTTTGTGAGAGACGACTGTCATCTAATGCATCATCGGATTGGTCGTTGTTTAGCAACATTTGAACTGTAAAGCCACATTGGTACTTGTGCTGATTCATTGACTTCGCTGTGTAAAGGCAGCGATTGCACACATCAAAATTCTGACCACGACGTGATTTGAACACGCAACCTTCTGATCTGGAGTCAGACGCGCTACCGTTGCGCCACGAGGTCTTGGAAGAAAATCATCAATGGGGGGGGATGCCTAGTTCAGATTTCGTTGACTGTATCAATTGGAATGAAGGCCTGTGTCTCTGGGGAAATGTACGATCTGACATGCATCTGCCCGGCAGGTTAGGTGTATGAAAACAGTTACATGCAGAGCCCGGATAGCTCAGTCGGTAGAGCATCAGACTTTTAATCTGAGGGTCCAGGGTTCAAGTCCCTGTTCAGGCGTCCCTTTAATATTCACCTTCCTTCAGAAGCAAGTCTTTCTATAATTGCAATTTCTGTCACTTTCCATGACATGTTCACGTGTGGACAATACAATCCCATAGCCAAAACAGCTTAGTCTGAAAACTTTAGGATTTTTAATCTGAACACCAGGTTTAAACTCCCTGTTTGAAGACTGATTTAAGTCTGTCAATCACACAGCATCATCTGATATAGGAATTTGCAGTGTGCCATGCTTTTGTGAGAGACGACTGTCATCTAATGCATCATCGGATTGGTCGTTGTTTAGCAACATTTGAACTGTAAAGCCACATTGGTACTTGTGCTGATTCATTGACTTCGCTGTGTAAAGGCAGCGATTGCACACATCAAAATTCTGACCACGACGTGATTTGAACACGCAACCTTCTGATCTGGAGTCAGACGCGCTACCGTTGCGCCACGAGGTCTTGGAAGAAAATCATCAATGGGGGGGGATGCCTAGTTCAGATTTCGTTGACTGTATCAATTGGAATGAAGGCCTGTGTCTCTGGGGAAATGTACGATCTGACATGCATCTGCCCGGCAGGTTAGGTGTATGAAAACAGTTACATGCAGAGCCCGGATAGCTCAGTCGGTAGAGCATCAGACTTTTAATCTGAGGGTCCAGGGTTCAAGTCCCTGTTCAGGCGTCCCTTTAATATTCACCTTCCTTCAGAAGCAAGTCTTTCTATAATTGCAATTTCTGTCACTTTCCATGACATGTTCACGTGTGGACAATACAATCCCATAGCCAAAACAGCTTAGTCTGAAAACTTTAGGATTTTTAATCTGAACCTCCAGGTTTAAACTCCCTGTTTGAAGACTGATTTAAGTCTGTCAATCACACAGCATCATCTGATATAGGAATTTGCAGTGTGCCATGCTTTTGTGAGAGACGACTGTCATCTAAAGCATCATCGGATTGGTCGTTGTTTAGCAACATTTGAACTGTAAAGCCACATTGGTACTTGTGCTGATTCATTGACTTCGCTGTGTAAAGGCAGCGATTGCACACATCAAAATTCTGACCACGACGTGATTTGAACACGCAACCTTCTGATCTGGAGTCAGACGCGCTACCGTTGCACCACAAGGTCTTGGAAGAATCTCATCTATGGGGGGGATGCCTAGTTCAGATTTCGTTGACTGTATCAATTGGAATGAAGGCCTGTGTCTCTGGGGAAATGTACGATCTGACATGCATCTGCCCGTCAGGTTCGGTGTATGAAAACAGTCACATGCAGAGCCCGGATAGCTCAGTCGGTGGAGCATCAGAATTTTAATCTGAGGGTCCAGGGTTCAAGTACCTGTTCAGGCGTCCTTTTAATATTCACCTTCCTTCAGAAGCAAGTCTTTCTATAATTGCAATTTCTGTCACTTTCCATGACATGTTCACGTGTGGACAATACAATCCCATAGCCAAAACAGCTTAGTCTGAAAACTTTAGGATTTTTAATCTGAACCTCCAGGTTTAAACTCCCTGTTTGAAGACTGATTTAAGTCTGTCAATCACACAGCATAATCTGATATAGGAATTTGCAGTGTGCCATGCTTTTGTGAGAGACGACTGTCATCTAAAGCATCATCGGATTGGTCGTTGTTTAGCAACATTTGAACTGTAAAGCCACATTGGTACTTGTGCTGATTCATTGACTTCGCTGTGTAAAGGCAGCGATTGCACACATCAAAATTCTGACCACGACGTGATTTGAACACGCAACCTTCTGATCTGGAGTCAGACGCGCTACCGTTGCACCACAAGGTCTTGGAAGAATCTCATCTATGGGGGGGATGCCTAGTTCAGATTTCGTTGACTGTATCAATTGGAATGAAGGCCTGTGTCTCTGGGGAAATGTACGATCTGACATGCATCTGCCCGTCAGGTTCGGTGTATGAAAACAGTCACATGCAGAGCCCGGATAGCTCAGTCGGTGGAGCATCAGAATTTTAATCTGAGGGTCCAGGGTTCAAGTACCTGTTCAGGCGTCCTTTTAATATTCACCTTCCTTCAGAAGCAAGTCTTTCTATAATTGCAATTTCTGTCACTTTCCATGACATGTTCACGTGTGGACAATACAATCCCATAGCCAAAACAGCTTAGTCTGAAAACTTTAGGATTTTTAATCTGAACCTCCAGGTTTAAACTCCCTGTTTGAAGACTGATTTAAGTCTGTCAATCACACAGCATAATCTGATATAGGAATTTGCAGTGAGCCATGCTTTTGTGAGAGACGACTGTCATCTAAAGCATCATCGGATTGGTCGTTGTTTAGCAACATTTGAACTGTAAAGCCACATTGGTACTTGTGCTGATTCATTGACTTCGCTGTGTAAAGGCAGCGATTGCACACATCAAAATTCTGACCACGACGTGATTTGAACACGCAACCTTCTGATCTGGAGTCAGACGCGCTACCGTTGCACCACAAGGTCTTGGAAGAATCTCATCTATGGGGGGGATGCCTAGTTCAGATTTCGTTGACTGTATCAATTGGAATGAAGGCCTGTGTCTCTGGGGAAATGTACGATCTGACATGCATCTGCCCGTCAGGTTCGGTGTATGAAAACAGTCACATGCAGAGCCCGGATAGCTCAGTCGGTGGAGCATCAGAATTTTAATCTGAGGGTCCAGGGTTCAAGTACCTGTTCAGGCGTCCTTTTAATATTCACCTTCCTTCAGAAGCAAGTCTTTCTATAATTGCAATTTCTGTCACTTTCCATGACATGTTCACGTGTGGACAATACAATCCCATAGCCAAAACAGCTTAGTCTGAAAACTTTAGGATTTTTAATCTGAACCTCCAGGTTTAAACTCCCTGTTTGAAGACTGATTTAAGTCTGTCAATCACACAGCATAATCTGATATAGGAATTTGCAGTGTGCCATGCTTTTGTGAGAGACGACTGTCATCTAAAGCATCATCGGATTGGTCGTTGTTTAGCAACATTTGAACTGTAAAGCCACATTGGTACTTGTGCTGATTCATTGACTTCGCTGTGTAAAGGCAGCGATTGCACACATCAAAATTCTGACCACGACGTGATTTGAACACGCAACCTTCTGATCTGGAGTCAGACGCGCTACCGTTGCGCCACGAGGTCTTGGAAGAAAGTCATCTATGGGGGGGATGCCTAGTTCAGATTTCGTTGACTGTATCAATTGGAATGAAGGCCTGTGTCTCTTGGGAAATGTACGATCTGACATGCATCTGCCCGGCAGGTTAGGTGTATGAAAACAGTTACTTGTAGAGCCCGGATAGCTCAGTCGGTAGAGCATCAGACTTTTAATCTGAGGGTCCAGGGTTCAAGTCCCTGTTCAGGTGTCTTTTTAATATTCACCTTCCTTCAGAAGCAAGTCTTTCTATAATTGCAATTTCTGTCACTTTCCATGACATGTTCACGTGTGGACAATACAATCCCATAGCCAAAACAGCTTAGTCTGAAAACTTTAGGATTTTTAATCTGAACCTCCAGGTTTAAACTCCCTGTTTGAAGACTGATTTAAGTCTTTCAATCACACAGCATCATCTGATATAGGAATTTGCAGTGTTCCATGCTTTTGTGAGAGACGACTGTCATCTAAAGCATCCTCGGATTGGTCGTTGTTTAGCAACATTTGAACTGTAAAGCCACATTGGTACTTGTGCTGATTCATTGACTTCGCTGTGTAAAGGCAGCGATTGCACACATCAAAATTCTGACCACGACGTGATTTGAACACGCAACCTTCTGATCTGGAGTCAGACGCGCTACCGTTGAGCAACGAGGTCTTGGAATAAAGTCATCTATTTGCGGGATGCTTAGTTCAGATTTCGTTGACTGTATCAATTGGAATGAAGGCCTGTGTCTCTGGGGAAATGTACGATCTGACATGCATCTGCCCGGCAGGTTAGGTGTATGAAAACAGTTACATGCAGAGCCCGGATAGCTCAGTCGGTAGAGCATCAGACATTTAATCTGAGGGTCCAGGGTTCAAGTCCCTGGTCATGCGTCCTTTTAATATTCACCTTCCTTCAGAAGCATGTCTTTCTATAATTGCAATTTCTGTCACTTTCCATGACATGTTCACGTGTGAACAATACAATCCCATAGCCAAAACAGCTTAGTCTGAAAACTTTAGGATTTTTAATCTGAACCTCCAGGTTTAAACTCCCTGTTTGAAGACTGATGTATGTCTGTCAATCACATAGCATCATCTGATATAGGAATTTGCAGTGTGCCATGCTTTTGTGAGAGATGACTGTCATCTAAAGCATCATCGGATTGGTCGTTGTTTAGCAACATTTGAACTGTAAAGCCACATTGGTAGTTGTGCTGATTCATTGACTTCGCTGTGTAAAGGCAGCGATTGCACACATGAAAATTCTGACCACGACGTGATTTGAACACGAAACTTTCTGATCTGGAGTCAGACGCGCTACCGTTGCGCCACGAGGTCTTGGAAGAATCTCATCTATGGGGGGGATGCCTAGTTCAGATTTCGTTGACTGTATCAATTGGAATGAAGGCCTGTGTCTCTGGGGAAATGTACGATCTGACATGCATCTGCCCGGCAGGTTAGGTGTATGAAAACAGTTACATGCAGAGCCCGGATAGCTCAGTCGGTAGAGCATCAGACGTTTAATCTGAGGGGCCAGGGTTCAAGTCCCTGGTCAGGCGTCCTTTTAATATTCACCTTCCTTCAGAAGCAAGTCTTTCTATAATTGCAATTTCTGTCACTTTCCATGACATGTTCACGTGTGAACAATACAATCCCATAGCCAAAACAGCTTAGTCTGAAAACTTTAGGATTTTTAATCTGAACCTCCAGGTTTAAACTCCCTGTTTGAAGACTGATTTATGTCTGTCAATCACATAGCATCATCTGATATAGGAATTTGCAGTGTGCCATGCTTTTGTGAGAGACGACTGTCATCTAAAGCATCATCGGATTGGTCGTTGTTTAGCAACATTTGAACTGTAAAGCCACATTGGTACTTGTGCTGATTCATTGACTTCGCTGTGTAAAGGCAGCGATTGCACACATGAAAATTCTGACCACGACGTGATTTGAACACGAAACTTTCTGATCTGGAGTCAGACGCGCTACCGTTGCGCCACAAGGTCTTGGAAGAAAGTCATCTATGGGGGGGATGCCTAGTTCAGATTACGTTGACTGTATCAATTGGAATGAAGGCCTGTGTCTCTGGGGAAATGTACGATCTGACATGCATCTGCCCGGCTGGTTAGGTGTACGAAAACAGTTACATGCAGAGCCCGGATAGCTCAGTCGGTAGAGCATCAGACTTTTAATCTGAGGGTCCAGGGTTCAAGTCCCTGTTCAGGCGTCCTTTTAATATTCACCTTCCTTCAGAAGCAAGTCTTTCTATAATTGCAATTTCTGTCACTTTCCATGACATGTTCACGTGTGAACAATACAATCCCATAGCCAAAACAGCTTAGTCTGAAAACTTTAGGATTTTTAATCTGAACCTCCAGGTTTAAACTCCCTGTTTGAAGACTGATTTAAGTCTGTCAATCACATAGCATCATCTGATATAGGAATTTGCAGTGTGCCATGCTTTTGTGAGAGACGACTGTCATCTAAAGCATCATCGGATTGGTCGTTGTTTAGCAACATTTGATCTTTAAAGCCACATTGGTACTTGTGCTGATTCATTGACTTCGCTGTGTAAAGGCAGCGATTGCACACATCAAACTTCTGACCACGACGTGATTTGAACACGCAACCTTCTGATCTGGAGTCAGACGCGCTACCGTTGCGCCACGAGGTCTTGGAAGAAAGTCATCTATGGGGGGGATGCCTAGTTCAGATTTCGTTGACTGTATCAATTGGAATGAAGGCCTGTGTCTCTGGGGAAATGTACGATCTGACATGCATCTGCCCGGCAGGTTAGGTGTATGAAAACAGTTACATGCAGAGCCCGGATAGCTCAGTCGGTAGAGCATCAGACTTTTAATCTGAGAGTCCAGGGTTCAAGTCCCTGTTCAGGCGTCCTTTTAATATTCACCTTCCTTCAGAAGCAAGTCTTTCTATAATTGCAATTTCTGTCACTTTCCATGACATGTTCACGTTTGAACAATACAATCCCATAGCCAAAACTTAGTCTGAAAACTTTAGGATTTTTAATCTGAACCTCCAGTTTTAAACTCCCTGTTTGAAGACTGATTTATGTCTGTCAATCACATAGCATCATCTGATATAGGAATTTGCAGTGTGCCATGCTTTTGTGAGAGACGACTGTCATCTAAAGCATCATCGGATTGGTCGTTGTTTAGCAACATTTGAACTGTAAAGCCACATTGGTACTTGTGCTGATTCATTGACTTCGCTGTGTAAAGGCAGCGATTGCACACATGAAAATTCTGACCACGACGTGATTTGAACACGAAACTTTCTGATCTGGAGTCAGACGCGCTACCGTTGCGCCACGAGGTCTTGGAAGAATCTCATCTATGGGGGGGATGCCTAGTTCAGATTTCGTTGACTGTATCAATTGGAATGAAGGCCTGTGTCTCTGGGGAAATGTACGATCTGACATGCATCTGCCCGGCAGGTTAGGTGTATGAAAACAGTTACATGCAGAGCCCGGATAGCTCAGTCGGTAGAGCATCAGACGTTTAATCTGAGGGTCCAGGGTTCAAGTCCCTGGTCAGGCGTCCTTTTAATATTCACCTTCCTTCAGAAGCAAGTCTTTCTATAATTGCAATTTCTGTCACTTTCCATGACATGTTCACGTGTGAACAATACAATCCCATAGCCAAAACAGCTTAGTCTGAAAACTTTAGGATTTTTAATCTGAACCTCCAGGTTTAAACTCCCTGTTTGAAGACTGATTTATGTCTGTCAATCACATAGCATCATCTGATATAGGAATTTGCAGTGTGCCATGCTTTTGTGAGAGACGACTGTCATCTAAAGCATCATCGGATTGGTCGTTGTTTAGCAACATTTGAACTGTAAAGCCACATTGGTACTTGTGCTGATTCATTGACTTCGCTGTGTAAAGGCAGCGATTGCACACATGAAAATTCTGACCACGACGTGATTTGAACACGAAACTTTCTGATCTGGAGTCAGACGCGCTACCGTTGCGCCACAAGGTCTTGGAAGAAAGTCATCTATGGGGGGGATGCCTAGTTCAGATTACGTTGACTGTATCAATTGGAATGAAGGCCTGTGTCTCTGGGGAAATGTACGATCTGACATGCATCTGCCCGGCTGGTTAGGTGTACGAAAACAGTTACATGCAGAGCCCGGATAGCTCAGTCGGTAGAGCATCAGACTTTTAATCTGAGGGTCCAGGGTTCAAGTCCCTGTTCAGGCGTCCTTTTAATATTCACCTTCCTTCAGAAGCAAGTCTTTCTATAATTGCAATTTCTGTCACTTTCCATGACATGTTCACGTGTGAACAATACAATCCCATAGCCAAAACAGCTTAGTCTGAAAACTTTAGGATTTTTAATCTGAACCTCCAGGTTTAAACTCCCTGTTTGAAGACTGATTTAAGTCTGTCAATCACATAGCATCATCTGATATAGGAATTTGCAGTGTGCCATGCTTTTGTGAGAGACGACTGTCATCTAAAGCATCATCGGATTGGTCGTTGTTTAGCAACATTTGATCTTTAAAGCCACATTGGTACTTGTGCTGATTCATTGACTTCGCTGTGTAAAGGCAGCGATTGCACACATCAAACTTCTGACCACGACGTGATTTGAACACGCAACCTTCTGATCTGGAGTCAGACGCGCTACCGTTGCGCCACGAGGTCTTGGAAGAAAGTCATCTATGGGGGGGATGCCTAGTTCAGATTTCGTTGACTGTATCAATTGGAATGAAGGCCTGTGTCTCTGGGGAAATGTACGATCTGACATGCATCTGCCCGGCAGGTTAGGTGTATGAAAACAGTTACATGCAGAGCCCGGATAGCTCAGTCGGTAGAGCATCAGACTTTTAATCTGAGAGTCCAGGGTTCAAGTCCCTGTTCAGGCGTCCTTTTAATATTCACCTTCCTTCAGAAGCAAGTCTTTCTATAATTGCAATTTCTGTCACTTTCCATGACATGTTCACGTTTGAACAATACAATCCCATAGCCAAAACTTAGTCTGAAAACTTTAGGATTTTTAATCTGAACCTCCAGTTTTAAACTCCCTGTTTGAAGACTGATTTATGTCTGTCAATCACATAGCATCATCTGATATAGGAATTTGCAGTGTGCCATGCTTTTGTGAGAGACGACTGTCATCTAAAGCATCATCGGATTGGTCGTTGTTTAGCAACATTTGAACTGTAAAGCCACATTGGTACTTGTGCTGATTCATTGACTTCGCTGTGTAAAGGCAGCGATTGCACACATGAAAATTCTGACCACGACGTGATTTGAACACGAAACTTTCTGATCTGGAGTCAGACGCGCTACCGTTGCGCCACAAGGTCTTGGAAGAATCTCATCTATGGGGGGGATGCCTAGTTCAGATTACGTTGACTGTATCAATTGGAATGAAGGCCTGTGTCTCTGGGGAAATGTACGATCTGACATGCATCTGCCCGGCAGGTTCGGTGTATGAAAACAGTTACATACAGAGCCCGGATAGCTCAGTCGGTAGAGCATCAGACTTTTAATCTGAGGGTCCAGGGTTCAAGTCCCTGTTCAGGCGTCCTTTTATTATTCACCTTCCTTCAGAAGCAAGTCTTTCTATAATTGCAATTTCTGTCACTTTCCATGACATGTTCACGTGTGGACAATACAATCCCATAGCCAAAACAGCTTAGTCTGAAAACTTTAGGATTTTTAATCTGAACCTCCAGGTTTAAACTCCCTGTTTGAAGACTGATTTAAGTCTGTCAATCACATAGCATAATCTGATATAGGAATTTGCAGTGTGCCATGCTTTTGTGAGAGACGACTGTCATCTAAAGCATCATCGGATTGGTCGTTGTTTAGCAACATTTGAACTGTAAAGCCACATTGGTACTTGTGCTGATTCATTGACTTTGCTGTGTAAAGGCAGAGATTGCACACATCAAAATTCTGACCACGACGTGATTTGAACACTCAACCTTCTGATCTGGAGTCAGACTCGCTACCGTTGCGCCACGAGGTCTTGGAAGAATCTCATCTATGGGGGGGATGCCTAGTTCAGATTTCGTTGACTGTATCAATTGGAATGAAGGCCTGTGTCTCTCGGGAAATGTACGATCTGACATGCATCTGCCCGGCAGGTTCGGTGTATGAAAACAGTTACATGCAGAGCCCGGATAGCTCAGTCGGTAGAGCATCAGACTTTTAATCTGAGGGTCCAGGGTTCAAGTCCCTGTTCAGGCATCATTTTAATATTCACCTTCCTTCAGAAGCAAGTCTTTCTATAATTGCAATTTCTGTCACTTTCCATGACATGTTCACGTGTGGACAATACAATCCCATAGCCAAAACAGCTTAGTCTGAAAACTTTAAGTGTCTCTGGGGAAATGTACGATCTGACATGCATCTGCCCGGCAGGTTAGGTGTATGAAAATATTTAAATGCAGAGCCAGGTTTGCTCAGTCGGTAGAGCATCAGACTTTTAATCTGAGGGTCCAGGGTTCAAGTCCCTGTTCAGGCATCATTTTAATATTCACCTTCCTTCAGAAGCAAGTCTTTCTATAATTGCAATTTCTGTCACTTTCCATGACATGTTCACCTGTGGACAATACAATCCCATCTAAAGCATCATCGGATTGGTCGTTGTTTAGCAACATTTATACTGTAAAGCCACATTGGTACTTGTGCTGATTCATTGACTTCGCTGTGTAACTGCCAAGGGGAAGGGGTAAAGATTTAATTGGGACTGGCTGTAATACTGTTTTTTTGCTTCTCTCCATGTGTTTTAGTTTTGTGTGAGCAGCCAGCCCATTATACCACTGGATCAATCATATTGACCTTAGGGGAGATTGGTCTCACGTTTATTTAAACAGGGTAGTAATGACTAATGGCTATTAACATCTGCTAACCATGTGTATGTGAGCAATTTTTTACAATTTGATTTGATTTGACCTGAACCTAAACTCTTTATGGGGAATCTATCCGTACAGCCACAGGGCTAACCCTAACTCTAAGGTTGCCAGTCCATTTATTTACCCAGACTAAGAAGATCTTTACACTGTTAGTCCCATGTCTGTGGAACTTGTTCAGTTTATGTCTCAGTTGTTGAATCTTGTTATGTTCATACAAATATTTACACATGTTATGTTTGCTGAAAATAAACACAGTTGACAGTGAAAGGACCTTTTTAGTGCTGAGTTTATAACAAAATATTCCACGCATTATCTGAATTTCATTCATACACATATGATGTTCTTGTCATTTGTTAACAATACAATTATCTATCACTGGCCTAAACCCACTCTAATTCACATACCGCCCCAACAGAGCCACAGATGACGTAATCAATCGCACTCCACACTGCCCTTTCCCACCTGGATAAAAGGTACACCTATGTGAGAATGCTGTTCATTGACTACAGCTCAGCGTTCAACACCATAGTGCCCACCAAGCTCATCACTAAGCTTAGGACCCTGGGACTATACACCTCCCTCTGCAGCTGGATCCTGGACTTCCTGATTTGCCACCCCCAGGTGGTAAGGGTAGGCAACAACATGTCTGCCATGCTGATCCTCAACACTTGGGCACCTCAGGGGTGCATGCTTAGTTCCCTCCTGTACTCCCTGTTCACCTACGACTGAGTGGCCAAACACGACTCCAATGCCATCATTAAGTTTGCTGACGACACAACAGTGGTAGGCCTGATAACCGACAACGATGAGACAGCCTATAGGGAGGAAGTCAGAGACCTGGCAGTGTGGTACCAGCACAACAACCTCTCCCTTAATGTGAGTAAGACAAAGGAGCTGATCATGGACTACAGGAAAAGGCAGACCGAACAGGCCCCCATTAACATTGATGGGGCTGTAGTGGAGCGGGTTGAGAGTTTCAAGTTCCTTGGTGTCCACATCACCAACGAACTATAATGGTTGAAAACACACCAAGACAGCCGTGAACAGGGCACGACAACACCTTTTCCCCCTCAGGAGACTGAAAAGATTTGGGATAGGTCCCCAGATCCTCAAAAAGTTCTACAGCTGCACCATCGAGAGCATCTTGACCGGTAGCATCAATGCGTGGCATGGCAACTGCTCGGCATCTGACCGTAACGCGCTACTGAGGGTAGTGCGTACGTCCCAGTACATCACTGGGGTCAAGCTTTCTGCCATCCAGGACCTGTATACTAGGCGGTGTCAGAGAAAAGCCCAAACAATTGTCAAAGACTCCAGCCACCCTAGTCATAGACTGTTCTCTCTGCTACCGCATGGCAAGCGATACCGAAGCGCCAAGTCTAGGTCCAAAAGGCTCTTTAACAGCTTCTACCCCCAAGCCATAAGACTGCTGAACAATTAATCAAATGGCCACCACGGACTATTTACATTCACCCCCCCTTTACCCCTACCTACATGAGCAAATTATCTTGACTAACCAGTACCCCTGCAAATTGACTCGGTACTGGTACCCCCTTTATATACCCTCGTTATTATTTTATTGTGTTACTTTTTACTTTATAAATATTTTCTTAATTTTTTCTTGAACTGCATTGTTGGTTAAGGGCTTGTAAGTAAGCATTTCACTGTAAGGTCTACACCTATTGTATTCGGCACATGTGACAAAGAGTTTGATTTGATTTGAAATAAAACAATGTGCATGTCAAGTTATATTCAAATTCTGTAAAGAAAATAATATTTACTATATGTTCTTTCTTTTCAGCATTTCAAAAAGAACAGTTTTGAACTGTGTGTCTTGTATTTTCGATATTGGATTAAATGGTAGTTAAAAAGACAAATGGTGAGACTATCATTATGTCATGTTAATGATGAGTCAGACTAAGCTCTGCGCGCTTTATACCGTGTCTGTCAGCCTGGTAAAATTTGACTGCAGTAAAGGACTTTTTTTTTACTGCGAATTCTCTGTGGTGGAATGAATTGTATAAAAACTAAACTGTTTGAGAACGGCGAGGAGCAGAATTGCTATCTTGTTGAGATAATGACTAGCTATGTGGGATACAAGGTGATTCTGCTCAAAGTGCAATGAAGTTGACCTCAAACCCACACAAAGCAGAATAAATACAATTCCTGAGAAAGCAGAATGCATTCATATGTTGGGAGTTTATTAGAGTGGATTTGATAGGTTACATGGAGCTGATGTTAGAATAGGACATGACATCAGTGGCCCTAACAACCACATAACCTTTAGACCCAACTCCTTCATTAATAAGGGGAACTATGGTTTCTTAGGCCCAGTTGCAGCACTTGCAGCTGGCGTCGAACACAAGGCCGGCAGCACACTGCTGATCGTAGGTCTTGCCCTGGCTACAATTGTAGAAGTGGTTTGTATTGGTCGGGTCAGGGTATATTCCGTCAGCCTTCCCGGCGCAGAAGCCAGATCCGCTGCTACTACTGCCACCGCCGCTGCTGCCACCGCCGCTGCTGCCACCTTGACCTCCGGGCTGTGGGGGGTTAAGTGGGTGCTGGGTAGGGGTCACTGGGGCGATGGGGTCTATACGGGCGGCACAACCTGGGAGAGATGGAGGACATAGGAGTGGGGGTGATAGAAGGGGGGTTGAGATAATTTCAACTACATTTCTACTACTATTTGAGAGAGTGATAGAGAGGGTTGTTGTTGAATGTTTGTGTGTGCATGCAGGCTTGCATGTGTCTGTGTCTCTCACCGGCTCCAGTTCCCAGTCCAGACTTGAGGGTGTTGATCAGTGGGTATCTGCCCTGTCCACAGAAGGTTCCAGAGAAGTCATCCAGATCCAGACTCCACACCATGGCTCCTCCGAAGCCAGTGTTCTTCAGCCACTCGATCTGTATGGGAGAAAGAGAGGGGAGAGGAGGGTTTACTTAACGGGGTGAAATTGGATAAATATGTATAGGTGGTAGAACTTCATCATTTGCCCTATGTTGCTCAGTTGGTAGGGAATGGATCTTGCAATAACAGGATGGTGGATTCGATTCTCGCTGGGGTCACCCATATCAAAATGTATACACTCACTACTATAAATCACGAAGATAAAAGCTACTGTTTAATTCCATATATTATTAGGCTTATTGTAACAGAGTAGGATGCTACGCCATTACCCCCTAGTTATATCTTTCCCCCAACAGACAAACACCCACACAAACACAGACCTTGTCCTGGAAACTCTTGACGTTGTCATATCCAACCCAGATGTTCTGCTGGGTGAAGGCGTAGGGCACCATCTGGGCAGAGTCCCAGGCCTGGGTAGCTCCCTGCTTCAGTAAGGTGCAGATCTAATGACACACACACACACACACACACACACACACACACACACACACACACACACACACACACACACACACACACACACACACACACACACACACACACACACACACACACACACACACACACACACATACAATTACGTTAGGGTTGGAAGTTGCAGATGTAATCACTCAAAAACATACACTGGGTTTGCGTCCAAAATGACACACTGTTCCCCAGGACACTACCTATGACAAGAGCACACAGGTGTAGGGATTCGAAGAGGGTGTCATTTCAGACCTATCTTAATCCTGTGTCAATTACCTCGTAGTAGGCCAGGAAGCCAGACTGTCTAGTGAATGGTCCGGCGGGGCCGGGGCCATTGGCGGGAGCGCCCACTCCAGTGTTAGAGCCACTGGCCAGCGTGAAGGTGTGGCCGTAGGTGGGGAATCCAACCAGGAGCTTCTCAGCGGGGGCACCATTGCTCTTCCAGTACTTCATAGCATAGTCCTGAGAACACACACAGTATGTGGTAGTGAGAACACTGGAGAGAGAAGAATTATTAAGAAATGTGCTACTCACTCTCAGCTCAAAACTAAATAGGCAGGACGAGATAGATGAGCCGAGGAAGGGAGAGAGGAAGAGATGGGCACGGAAAGAGAGACTCACCACATCGAAGTAGATGTAGGCTCCCTGATCAGTTGGTCCTCTGTAGAGAGGACTGTTTTCTCCAGTGTTGTGTTCCCAAGATCCATGAAAGTCATATGTCATCACATGCAGATAGTCCAACACTCTGAGAGCGAGAGAGAGGGAGAGAAAGAGAGGGAGAAAGAGAGTTTCCAATATTCCAAGAAGTATTTGATAGATCATGCATGTTAGATCATGCAAGAACTAATATATGAATGAGACCCAGTGTGTATGTACTGACGATCCAATCTCGGCGATCTGGTATCCGGTGTCGATGGTTCCCTTTCCGGCAGAAACAGCTGCAGTCAGCATCAGACGAGGACGGTTGGTGTTCTTTCCTTCAGTCTCAAAGGCAGCCATCAGCTCCTAGAGGGAGACAGTGCACAGAGGGGTGTGTGTGTTCATTTGGGTGTTCAAGTGTTCATTCTTGTCTGTGTGTTCATTTGGGTGTTCAAGTGTTCAATCTTGTCTGTGTGTTCATTTGGGTGTTCAAGTGTTCAATCTTGTCTGTGTGTTCATTTGGGTGTTCAAGTGTTCATTCTTGACTGTGTGTTCATTTGTGTGTGCATGAGCTATTTTGTGCGTGTGTGTGTGTGTGTGTCTGTACGAGTGATTGTTAATCTGCGTGGGTGTGAGTTTATTCATGTGTGTGTGTGTGTGTGTGTACGTGTATGGGTGTTTGAGTCTAACCTGCAGCAAGGTGGTGAATCTGGCCTTGTCTGCGGGTGGGGAGCCTCTGGATCCGGGATACTCCCAGTCAATGTCCAGGCCGTCAAACTCGTACTGCCTCAGGAACTTGATAACGCTGCTGATGAACGTCTGGCGGTTGGCTGCACTGGACACCATTGCTGTGAACCTGGGTACACACACACAGCTCAGACACAGGGTGTGTGTGTAAATGTGTGTGTGCACTTGCATGTTTATATGCATCTCCACTTACGGCTGAGTGCCAAAATTCCATCCTCCAATGGCCAGCAGAGTCTTCAGGTTGCTGTTCCTGTTACCAAATAAAAGACTTAGGGTTAGTCCTGGCTTAGGTGTGCATGTGTGTGTACCACGGGAGGCTGCTGAGGGGAGGACAGCTCATAATAATGTCTGGGATGGAGCAAATGGAATGGCATCAAACACATGGAAACAATGTGTTTCACATATTTGATACCATTCCACTAATTCCGTTCCAGCCCTTACCACGAGCCCATCCTCCAAAATTAAGGTGCCACCAACCTCCTGTGGTATGTACATGCCTGAATGAGAAAGTGTTTGCCTGCATTTGTCTATGTGTGTGCATGCCTGCTTGAGTGTGTGTTTGTGTGTGCGTCTTTGTGCATGTGTGTGTCTCTCTCTCACTGGTTCTTGAGAGCCTGGAACTGTCCGTAGAGTTTCTCATCGTCCCATTCGTAGGTCTTGATCTCGTTGTTGGCCATGCCGGCAAAGGCATAGATCAGATGGTCACAGAGACAGGGGTCCACGTTGGCGGGGAAATACTTGCCTGCTCCTGGCCGGTACTGGCCCCAGTTAGTGAAATAACAGGAGAGGATGTAGGAGGATCCTTTGGAAGGGTAATAGTAAGGTTAGAGTTTGGAGTTAGGCAGTTTTAGAGTCAGGGTTGTCATGCTCTGTAAATCATGTTATAGTTCTCTGATTGGCTACTTACCTAGATGCTGGCTACATGTAAATGAAATGTACTTTAAACTTACCTAGCTGCACATGCAGCAGGAGAGCCAGTCCTAGAGAGAGAGGAAGAGGAGAATAATGAGAGAGAAAGCGAGAGAGACAGAAATAATGAAAGGAGAAAGAGAAAGGGAGAGATTTTATCTTAAATTAAACTTTTTAAAAAGTCAACATAATTCAGAACTGTAATGTTAATGATTTAAAGTGCAGTTCTTCCCCTCAGACATGAATATAGGTGGGTCATGGTGCTGGCAACCTCAGTCGAAACAAAATTTGACCACAGTAGTATAGACAAAATGCATAACTAGAGGACATTCGTCAGTGGCCAATTCTCCCCACAGGGAGCCAAAGCCTTAGCATAGAGCATAGTATGTCTGAATGTTGATAATTGTCATTACAATGAAAATGTAAATGAAAGGTTTGAAAGAAAGATAGAGCAATAGTACAGTTATAAGCTAAGTATGCCAAAATAAATTCCACTTACCAACGCAGATGAGTAGTTTGCCCATGGTTGCTCTGTACATTGCTCCATGGGCTGCTGGACCCTTTTATACTCTCAACGACCAATCCTATCTCACTCCTATCTCACTCCTATCTTTCCCATTCCGCAGCAAAACTCAATCAGCCTCAGTCACTTGTTTGAACAAGGGTTTCCACTGCCTTAACAAAAACACAGATACACTTCATATGTCCTTGTTTTCAGACATGACTTGCTGACGATAAAAAAAAGCAGGTCTGTTTTTGGTGAAATTGACAACCATAAAGATAGGTCCATTAGCCACCCCTTGGCCTCCTCACTATAGCCTCTACGACTTGCCCCTGCACCCTAGCTAGCACCTTTCTCCTACCACCAAACCCACTATATACTTGTGGAGATTGACCTTGAAATGGATGTACAGAATATGGTGACCATTCTACCAAGTCAAGCTCAAGGTTGAAATGTCCCATAATTAATTTATCTATCTTGTGTTTCAGTTGTACTAGCAGTGGGCTGAAGGTTGGGGAGTGCCTAGGGGATAGGGGTAAAAGGTGTGACTAGTGTCACGCTCTTTGAAAGATGGATTGGACCAAGGTGCAGCGTGGTAGGCGTACACTTTTCCTTCATTTTAAATGACACCGAAAAAAACAACAAAATACAAAAACGAACATAAAGCTACATGCAGTGCAGAAAGCAACTACACACAAACATAGTCAAGATCCCACAAACTAAAAGTGGAGAAAATGCTGTCTAAGTATGATCCCCAATAAGAGACAACGATAGACAGCTGCCTCTGATTGGGAACCATACCCGGCCAACAAAGAAATTGAAAACTAGAATGCCCACCCAAATCACACCCTGATCTAATCAAATAGAGAAATAAAAAGGCTCTCTAAGGTTAGGGCGTGACAACTAGAGGGTAAGGGGCAAGGGGTCTATTTAAAATTGAACATCAGGCTTGAGACAGACCTGTATAACCTCATGGTCTGCCTAGCAAAAGTTTTAAAACTTGGTGTAGCATAATTGATAATAGTAATAATGTATTACAATGCAACCATATAACAAGTAATTATTAAGAAATCAAGTGTACTTTTCAGCATTTTACCATATACGTTTTAGTGTATTGGAATCTTTTATTATTACTAATAGTTATGATTTATCCACAATGTCAAAAAAAACAGTTGTCAGAAAATAATGTTTTTTTTTCATTACAGTCACAATCAGGTTAACTTGTTTGTACTGGTGTTTCTGTAGCTATACCATGATTTGTTCAAAAGGAGTTAAGTGCTCTGATATATAGCTTATCACATTTAACACAGTGTATCAGTCCTTATAAGTACCTTGAATACAATCACTAAGTTGATATCTTGGTTGAAGGATAGCATCTGCACAGTATACTCTGACTAAGCGTTTTGCTGTCTGCAAAGTTTCTAACACATGCAAACTCTGCCTTCTTTGCCCAGCGTAGCTTTTATGTAGCTTTATGTAGCTTTTATGTAGCTTTTATTCCTTTTATTGTATTATTCTTGTTTTTGTTTTATAGTCTTTGCTGTAGTACAGTGTCCTTGAGTTTTTTGAATGGCGAAGACTGAAAAAACAGCTTCTATCTCAAGGCCATCAGACTGTTGAATAGCCATCACTAGCCGGCTACCACCAGGTTACTCAACCCTGCACCTTAGAGGCTGCCGCCCTATATACATAGACATGGAATCACTGGTCACGTTAATAATGGAACACTAGTTACTTTAAGGTTTACATACATATATATATATATACACTGAATTATATTCTACTGTATTTTTGTCAATGCCACTCCGACATTGCTCGTCCTTATATTTTTCTTAATACCATTCTTTAACTTTAGATGTGTGTGTATTGTTGTGAATTGTTTGATACTACTGCACTGTTGGAGCTAGGAACACAAGCATTTTGCTACACCCGCAATAACATCTGCTAAATATGTGTATGTGACCAATGAAATTGGATTTGATTTGATGGCACTGTAAATCCCATGTATTGTTTTTATTAATCTTACTATTATTTAGGAGTTAGGGACATCAGATCACAGATGTGGAGGACAGCACAGATGTGGAGGACAGCACAGATTTGGAGGACAGCACAGGCGTGGAGGACAGCACAGATTTGGAGGACAGCACAGGCGTGGAGGACAGCACAGGCGTGGAGGAAAGCACAGGCGTGGAGGAAAGCACAGGCGTGGAGGAAAGCACAGGTGTGGAGGACAGCACATGTTTGGAGGACAGAGGTCTAGGTGGTGGAGTAAAACGTAGAGGAGCGGAGGACTGCAGACTGACTGATGCATGTAGAGGTGTGGACTAGATGCTGGCAGATGAGGTGGGAGCTCCAGGTACTCCTTGAAAGTAATCTTATTGGCAGAATGCTTTTTTGTGTCACTCCTAGCTGGCTGAGAGACAGATTCTCGAATCTCTCTGCATCGATGCCACCAGCATAGCCCAGAGCATATTCAACCACCCACTTGAAGGTCTGCTCCCTATAAAAGCTGAACTGCATTATGTGTTGACCAAGCAAGTGTGCCCTGCTGTCTGAGAAGTATAGCCCTCCTGGCGGAATTTATCTGGAGACATAGCCCTGGTGCACTCTCTTTAACCTCTTTGGGGTAGGGGGCAGTAATTTGACATCCGGATGAAAAGCGTGCCCAAAGTAAACTGCCTGTTACTCAGGCCCAGAAGCTAGGATATGCATATAATTGGAAGGTTTGGATAGAAAACACTCTAAAGTCTCTAAAACTGTTCAAATGATGTCTGTGAGTATAACAGAACTGATATGGCAGGCGAAACCCCGAGGACAATGCCAATAGTGTGCCAAGCTGTCATCAAGGCAAAGGGTGGCTATTTGAAGAATCTGAAATATAAATTATATTTTGATTTGTTTAAAACTTTTTAATTTACTACATGATTCCATATGTGTTATTTCATAGTTTTGATATATTCACTATTATTCTACAATGTAGAAAATAGTAAAAATAAAGAAAAAGCCTTGATGAGTAGGTGTTCTAAAACTTTTGACCGGTAATGTATATTGCTAAGAATGTGAGACTCCAATAGCTGAATGTTCTAGACACATTTCATGGGAATGTTGCAAGAACATTTATGTGTAAAAAAAAATACAAAAAAACGAACAATAAAAAGATACACATCACGTCTTGTTACCGAGCCAATCAAGGCCCTGGTTGGTGAACCACTGATCCATTCATAGCTCTTTGTCTGTTGGCAAGGTTAGGGATACTCACACACACAGTGCTTTAAAAGTACATATTTGACACACATGATTACATTGGGCATGTTCATTTATACAGTAATTATTATTCAATATGTCCTCACCTGGGATTTGAACTTTTGGTTCACAGGACAACTCTCTTCCTGCTACGCCACCATGTCTGTGTCAGTTATCAAATAATCTGACTATTCTCTTATCATTGATTGTATTTACTTATTTCAACAATTTAAGGGGTTTCTGTATAGTTTTCAAATGCTACTGTCTATTAGTCACTTTAGCCCTACTATATAAACATAGCTACCTCAGTTACCTCGTACCCCGGCACATCGACTTGGTACTGCTTCTCCCTGTATATAGCCATGATCTTTTTTACTTGGTATTGCTATTCACTGTGTATGTATCTTTAACTCTGCATTGTTGGGAAATGACTTCAGTAAGCGTTTCACTGTTAGTCTACACCTGTTTTACGAAGTATGTGACAAATAATGTGATTTAAGACACCTCATGTTGGTGTTTATTTTATAGTTGGCAGTTACATATTCTGTGACATTTATTATGTGTTTGTGTATAAGAGGAAACCGTTTCATTAAGGACATAGAGATGATGATTGGGGGCGAGGAGCTCTCTCTCTTCTGGTTGTGGTGGAGAGCTTGTTGGTTCTTCATCTCTCCCGCCATCATCATTGAGTTCTCGCTCTTTGCCTCTGTCTCTGTCTTTCTCTTTCAGACTTAGATTCTATCCTACCTGGCTCTCTGTTCAACGGTCCTCATTTCTCTAACCCCTTTGTTTCTCTAACAGACGCACGCACACTCTCTAACTCCTGTTTGTGTGTGTATGTCGTTGTTGTTGTTGATGTGTAGGTGATCCTGGTGTGGTCGTTATTGACGTTCAGTCCCCCATCCTACGGTACGGAGCAGTACCCTGCGTGGGGCGTGGCTCTAGGATGGTGTATGATTGCCTTCTGTCTCATCTGGATCCCCCTCCTCGCTGTCTGGAAAATACTCACCTCCCAAGGAAACCCCTGGCAGGTGGGTGTGGTTGGCAGAGATGTGGATCCTTAGGACTTCTGAGAGTGTTTGGAACTCCTCCTGCAATTGTCAGAATCCCTTTTTACGATCTAGCATCTAAAGTCTCTGTCTGTGTGTCTCCAAGTGTTTGAAGTAGGTGTGCATCCATTACAGTACATGGACGTGTCTCTGTCTGAAGCGTCTGTGTGCTGTTTGTTCTCCTGTGGAGAGTTGGGGTCCGTACCTGGAGGTCCACCGTGGCGAGCGTTATGCAGACGGACGACGGTACTACAGCAAGAACTCTGTCCACCTGCCAGACAACAATGTTTACATCATCCCCAACAACCTCACACGCCTCTAACCCCATTGTGTGTGTGTGTGTGTGTGTGTGTGTGTGTGTGTGTGTGTGTGTGTGTGTGTGTGTGTGTGTGTGTGTGTGTGTGTGTGTGTGTGTGTGTGTGTGTGTGTGTGTGTGTGTGTGTGTGTCAGTGGAAGCTGCTGAGGAGGACGGCTCATAATACTGGCTGAAACGGAGAGAATGGAATGGCATCAAACTATGTGTTTGATGTATTTGATACCATTCCACTCCTTCCGATCCAGTCATTAACACGAGCCCGTCCTCCCCAATTAAGGTGCCACCAGCTGTGTGTGCGTGCGTGTGCACTAGATGACAAATCTGTCATTGTGCCCTTGAGTAAGGCAACAAGCATTTCGCTACACTCGCTTTAACATCTGCTAACACATGTGTAAGTGACATATACAATTTGATTTGATTTAACCCTAATTGCTCATTTCAGTCACTCTGGATAAGAGAATCTGCTAAATTACTAAAATGTAAATATGCTAGCACCAATTTTAATAACATTTTAAAAACGTTTTATACATACACTCCCCTACGTATTTAGTTGGACAGTGAAGCTAAAATGTTTAATTTGTCTACGTTTTATATTTGTCCTATGTCACAGAATGCCACCTTTTATTTGAAGGTTTTTCATACATATCTGTTTTACAGTTTATTTATGAATACACTTTATGTATCGAGTCCCCTCATTTGAAGGTGTCATAAGTATTTGGACAAATTAATTTGTAATTCAGTTAAGAGTTTAGTATTTTGTCCCATATTCCCATACACCAGCAGCATACCACCCTGCATAACACTGCTGGCTTGCTTCTGAAGCTAAGCAGGGTTGGTCCTGGTCAGTCCCTGGATGGGAGACCAGATGCTGCTGGAAGTGGTGTTGGAGGGCCAGTAATTGATTGGGGACACTGCCCTGTGTAGGGTGCCGTCTTTCAGATGGGATGTTAAACGGGTGTCCTGACTCTCCGAGGTCATTAAAGATCCCATGGCACTTATCGTAAGAGTAGGGGTGTTAACCCCGGTGTCCTGGCTAAATTCCCAATCTGGCCCTCAAACCATCATGGTCACCTAATAATCCCCAGTTTACAATTGGCTCATTCATCCCCCTCCTCTCCCCTGTAACTATTCCCCAGGTCGTTGCTGCAAATGAGAACGTGTTCTCAGTCAACTTACCTTGTAAAAAAAAATAATAATTCCGAGCACGCAATGACTACATCAAGCTTGTGATACTCAAAAGGTCAAATAGGGGGAGCCTATATTCATCCTGCATGTACAAGGGGGTACCTTGTACAAGTGTGAAATGAAAATGTGTTTTTTGCATATCGCAACTCCCCCTGAGAGTCAGGTCACAGCTAGGGATCAGTCATTATTGACAGGGATCCTGGCGCAATTAGCGTTAAGTGCATTTCTCAAGGGGAGATCAACAGATTTTTTATCTTGTCGGCTCCGGGATTCGAAATAGCAACCTTTGGTTATTGTTCCAACGCTCTAAACGCTGTCACCTCTAGGCTACTTGCCGCTCTCTACAACCTTGTTGGATGCATTTGCAGTTTGTTTTGCTTGTGTTTCAAAATGTTGTGCCCAATAGAATAATTAATGTATTGTGCCAGTTTGGAGTAACCTTTCTTGTAAATAAAAATAGAATATGTTTCTGAACACTTCTACATTAATTCTACCATAATTAATATTGAATAATGATGAGTAAGAAAGTTTTTTTATACTTGACACCTTCAAATGTGCGGACTAGATACATAAAGTGATTTCATTTTTAAACGGTAAAATGGATATGTGTGAAAATACGCTAAAATAAAATGAGACATTCTTTACTGTTGCCTCATGTAAAACATTTGAGTATCGAGACAAATTAAAAGTTTTACATTTACTGTCCAAATAAATATGTAAGGGCGTGTATGTGTGTATATCATACGTGTGGTGTCATCATTATGACTTATTGTGATTTAGTTATTCATTATTTAATTATGAATTCTTAGTTTCACTTTGCACTGTGGTCTTGTCTGTTGTTTTAAATATTTTAATTCATAAAACCACAGATTTTACATGAAGTTGAAGTAGTTTTCTATTTACTGTTGTCTACATGATGTTTACTATGTTCCCTTTCAGTCGGTCACTTGGTATCACATACTATGGGGAGTCAACGACCAATCCTATTCACTTTCACTAAAATCACGCCCAGCAGGTCAATGGATGCCGAGCTAGCCCTTGGAAGCCCCACCTTCCTGGCTATAATACCAGGGCTCGGGCTTCCTGGCTATAATACCAGGGCTCGGGCTTCCTGGCTATAATATCAGGGCTCGGGCTTCCTGGCTATAATACCAGGGCTCGGGCTTCCTGGCTATAATATCAGGGCTCGGGCTTCCTGGCTATAATACCAGGGCTCGGGCTTCCTGGCTATAATATCAGGGCTCGGGCTTCCTGGCTATAATACCAGGGCTCGGGCTTCCTGGCTATAATACCAGGGCTCGCATCCATTTACTCAATTCTTCACTCTTCAGCTCGCTTGAAGGAAGAACACGTCACCCAATTTACAAACTTTTTAAGCACACAAAGGCTACAAGGTTCGGCTCGGACTTAAGTATCTGTTAATGGGGAGAAAGTACTAGTCCCTCTAGATGTTGCGAGTTTTGGGTCTTGGTATTGGTTTTTGTGTTTGCAAAAAGCTAACTACTTTCTGCTCTGCTTGTGTAGTTAACGCTTCCTTGCTTGGATAACATTTGTGTTTGAATCTCAAACCCTGCCTAGGGCATGTGGTTTCACAAGGAAAATTAAAGATACTCACGAGTGCTGTCCTGTTGCCTGGAGTGTTTCACTGGCAGTTTTCAGAGTCCAGATTCCAGGGATGATGTACTATCCCTGATTGGCTATGGAGGATTTGAGTGTGATCGGATGACATCAGTCCGGGGCAGCCAGAAGCCCTGACTTCGGAACCATTGGTGGTGAACGCACCATTGATGGCGTTTTTTCCCCCACAGCGGAGTTTCTCCAGGTTTGGGGGAGGTATTTACCTTTTGTCCCTGCAACTTTGAAGTGTCACTTAGCCCTGTTTAAAGACTTTGGCGATGAGTGGCGAGTTACTTAGCTCCAGAGGCTAAAAGGCGGATAATCCTAGCATGGTGCTTCAGAGTAAACGGCGCCGGTTTCTTCGGGATTCCTGAGACGGACAGGCAGATGTACTTGGATGAGCCAGTTTTGCCAACAAGTTTGTATGGCTCTGGGCCTTTGTCCCCAAGCATTTACTGTTCTAATAGTGCTCCCAAGTGGCTCAGTCAATGGGGGCAAGTGACTGGTTGCAGAGGTCCCCGTAGCTGGTGTTTGCCTGGTATCAGAATGCACAGTTCCTTCCCCACATTCGGACACACGGTTGTCAAGAGTGGTGGATATGAAAACAAGCATAACAAAATATAATAATATATATATTATCCCAGTAGTCAGGGTGGCCTTTTACCCCTTCAGGAGATCATTTATGGTAGACTGGCAGCGTGCTCCATCCAGTGGCGGGCATGCAGAGTTTCACCATGGGCGATGAAAACTGTGACAAGGGGGTAGGGTCTGCAGTTTGCTGTGCTTCCTCCTCATTTTCGTGGCGTCATTACATCATTGGGTCCCCAAGGTCCTAGCGTCTGTCTTGAGAGAGGAGATTTCCTCTCTCCTTCAAAAGTAAGGTATTCAGTTGGTCCCCGTGTCAGAAGTACAGAGCGGTTGGTACAGCTGGTACTTCTTAGTTCTCAAGAGTGATGTAACGTTGCATCCTATCCTGGACTTGCGTGTTATAAACAAACACCTCAAAACGCTCACACTTCACCCGTTATTGGTTCATGTCCATAGATCTGAAGGATACATATTTTCATGTGCTATACGTCCTCCCCATCTCCCTATTGCCTGCACCTTTTCTATAGTGGTGGAAGCGGTGTTGTGACCGGTGTGGTGCAGGGGATCCGAGTATTGGCCTCTCTGGACGATTGGCTGGTTGTGGCGGAGTCAAGAAACCAGGTGCCAGCAGCATACCACCCTGCCTCCCATTGCTGGCTTGCCTCTGAAACTAAGCAGGGTTGGTCCTGATTGGTCTCTGGATGGGGGACCAGACACTGCTGGAAGTGGTGATGGAGGGATGGTAGGTGGTACTTTTTCTTCTGGTTTAAAAAAATATACCAACGTCCCAGGGCAGTGATTGGGGACATTGCCCTGTGTAGGGTGCTGCTTGTGTGGAGTGGTGTGCATTCCCTGTTACTCAGGGCCAAGTATCTTCCCAGATCTCTCATCGTGTGTGCGATCAACTTTCCAGGTGGTCCTATCTCCATGGAGTGGAGACTGCACCCCTCGGTTGGAGCCTAGATATGGGATCGGGCCCAGACAACCCTGGTTCCCAGAGATCATCCGCCTGGTGGGCGGGGACGCGTGGTGGGTTTCGTTTCGTCTGGATGTATTGTCCCAGGCGCGTGGGAGGATTTTGCACCCATGAAGGTTGAAGATTTATATGGCAGCCATTTTGGCGTTTCATGTAGGGATGAAACTTTGTCCCTGGGATCCTTTGTCCCTGGGATCTCATCCTCTGGTGGTGTGGTTCCTGAAAGGCCCGGACCATAGAGTCTATGCGTATGACACCGACCTGGGACCTGCTGTTGGTCCTGGACGCTCTGTATGAGCCTCAGTTTGAACCATTGGAGTCTGTGGACCTGAAGGTCCTTTCCTCCAACACTGCCCTGCTCATGACCTTTGCGTCGGCCAAGCTCGTTGGGGATCAGTACACTCTTCCTGTTCAGAGTTTGCGTCTGTTTACTCCGAAGTGTGGTTAAGTCCTAATGCAGTTGCTCCTAAGTTTATCCCTATGAGTAGGGTGGCTCCAGTCTAACTATCTTTCACACTTCGTTGATATATGAGGGGGGCGGGACTTCCGTCTAGGATTCGAATACCACAACCAGGTGTGATTTCACACCAGGATGTAGTAAATACCATACCCATTGTTCTGAGTGGACGGGGCATTACCACATGTTGTATATAACCACACAGCCCACTGTTCTGATTACAGTATTGTGGATGTGAGGAGGGGTGCTAGTGTCTGTGTCCAGACATGTTGTGAAAGGTGTTGGTGGGGTGACAGAGACTATTACATTGAACAAGAGGCTATTGTATTGGGGCCTATGGTGACACCGTAGGGGTTGATGTGATGGGTTAGTTAGGATGAGGGTTCCATGTCTTGGCATAACACTTATACTCCTTTGTCCACATTTCTTAAGTGAGAATGCTTGAAGTTGTGATAGGCTAGTCAGGATGGAGGTGTGTGTGTTTGTGTGTATTGGTGGGGAGGGGCTGGTGATGTGGGTCTGGACAGTTCAACTCTAAAAATGCATGGTTGACAAATCTTGTGATTTATTAGGGGGTGGGAGGTCATACCAAGATGTACATTTCACACCCATTGTTCTGAGTGGCCGGGGCTTCACACTAGGATGCAAATATCTCACCCATGTGACTTCCCATAAGGATGTGAACATCACATCCTCATGTTTTGAATTTATTTATTACGATTTGTATGTAAATATCATACCCCACTGTTCTGCTTATTGTAGTCTGGATGTGATGGGTTAGTTAGGAGGGGTCTGTGTGTCTGTGTGCGACATGTTGTGAAAGGTGTTGGTTGGGGAACCGAGACTATAGTGTCGATCAAGGGCTAATGTACGCATGTCGCATCTGGGCATGAACACTGTACATTTCTATATTGTATACCTCATAAATGTATCAAATGGACATCAATTTATGTTTCCATTGACATTGGAGTCATTTAGCAGACACTCTTATCCAGAACGACTTACAGAAGCAATTAGGGTTAAGAGCCTTTGCTCAAGGGAATCAAGTCATATATGGATGTGGCTTCACTACATCATCCTTCTCCATCTGCCAGTGTGCTTCAATAGGACAAAGTGGCAAGAGCCACTCATGTGCCACCATTTGGAATTCTTGTGTACTATAAACTGGGTGGTTCAAGCCCTGAATACTTATTGGCTGAAAGCCATGTTATGTCAGACCGTATATCACAGGTATACCAAAATATGTATTTGTACTGTTCTGATTATGTTGGTAACCAGTTTATAATAGCAATAAGGCACCTCAAGGGTTTGTGGTATATGGCCAGTACACCACGGCTATGGGCTGTGTACAGGCACTCCGTATTGAATTATAAACTTGATCTCCACTATAAAAAAACATGTAGACTTTCGATCTCCAGCTGTCCCGTAGTAATGAACGTGTCAGGAGTCGGGACAAGACAGACAGGCAGACAGCTTTTCTCAGCCATTCAGAAATCACGAATCAGCTGGCATTTTTTTTATGGATTTAAACAAAGAAATGTCAATAGAAAACAGGTCAAACCAAGCGAAATGTAGCTAGTTTGCAGTTCATTTGCTCATTGTTATGGATGTATCCAAATAAATGTCACTAGAAAACAGCTTAAACAAACACAAGTGCAGCTACTTTGCTGTTATTCTGGCTGCACTGTAAGATGTGACTGTAAATTAGCCGTAGTTGGCTAGATATCAAAAGTTACCAGCCAGTATGACAATGGAACATTTAGAACAAACGACTGGGTCGTGTTCATAGATACAGAACAAAAATACTTGACGACTTTGTCGCATCTCTGGCAACTGAACCGATAGAACGAACGACTAGCCTACTTGGGTAGTATTCTTAGATTCGTGTCAGGACTATATCTCATGGAAGGATGAAATAGTATGAATAAATTCATCTAAATAATGTTTTATATTTCTCCTTTATTTAACCAGGCAAGTCAGTTAAGAACACATTTTAATTTACAATAACGGCCTAACCCGGCCAAACCCTCACTTAACGAATTGTGTGCCGCCCTATGGGACTCCTGGTTGTGACACAGCCTGGGATCGAACCAGGGTCTGTAGTGACGCCTCCAGCACTGTGATGCAGTGCCATAGCCTGCTACGTCACCTGATCCCCGAGTTAAAATATGTCAATCATTATTTGAATATGTTGGTAACCCGACGTCGTCTTGGGCCTAACAACACCCGTACCAATATCCCACACTGGCACTCCACACTGCCCTTTCCCACCTGGACAAAAGGTACACCTATGTGAGAATGCTGTTCATTGACTACAGCTCAGCGTTCAACACCATAGTGCCCACAAAGCTCATCACTAAGCTTAGGACCCTGGGACTATACACCTCCCTCTGCAGCTGGATCCTGGACTTCCTGATTTGCCACCCCCAGGTGGTAAGGGTAGGCAACAACATGTCTGCCATGCTGATCCTCAACACTTGGGCACCCCAGGGGTGCATGCTTAGTTCCCTCCTGTACTCCCTGTTCACCTACGACTGAGTGGCCAAACACGACTCCAATGCCATCATTAAGTTTGCTGACGACACAACAGTGGTAGGCCTGATAACCGACAACGATGAGACAGCCTATAGGGAGGAAGTCAGAGACCTGGCAGTGTGGTACCAGCACAACAACCTCTCCCTTAATGTGAGTAAGACAAAGGAGATGATCATGGACTACAGGAAAAGGCAGACCGAACAGGCCCCCATTAACATTGACGGGGCTGTAGTGGAGCGGGTTGAGAGTTTCAAGTTCCTCGATGTCCACATCACCAACGAACTGTCATGGTCCAAAGACACCAAGACAGCCGTGAACAGGGCACAACAACACCTTTTCCCCCTCAGGAGACTGAAAAGATTTGGGATAGTTCCCCAGATCCTCAAAAAGTTCTACAGCTGCACCATCGAGAGCATCTTGACCGGTAGCATCAATGCGTGGTATGGCAACTGCTCGGTATTTGACCGTAACGCGCTACTAAGGGTAGTGCGTACGTCCCAGTACATCACTGGGGTCAAGCTTTCTGCCATCCAGGACCTGTATACTAGGCGGTGTCAGGGAAAAGCCCCAAAAATTGTCAAAGACTCCAGCCACCCTAGTCATAGACTGTTCTCTCTGCTACCGCATGGCAAGCGATACCGAAGCGCCAAGTCTAGGTCCAAAATGCTCTTTAACAGCTCCTACCCCCAAGCCATAAGACTGCTGAACAGTTAATCAAATGGCCTCCCCGGACTATTTAAATTGACCCCTGTCACGTTCCTGACCTATTTCTGTTAGTTTATGTGTGTTAGTTGGTCAGGACGTGAGGTTGGGTGGGCATTCTATGTCTTCCGTGTCTGTGTCTGTACACCACGCGGGACTGTTTACGGTTTGTTCGGTTTGTGTAGCCTAAGTTCCTATTCGTGCGTTTTCTTGTTTTATGTAAGTACTTCGTCTAGGTCTGTCTACACCGTTTGATGTTTTTGTTAGTTTAATCAAGTTCGTGTTTAGTTAATAAAATATGTCTGTTCTCTACGCTGCGCCTTGGTTCCCTCAATACTCCTCCTCTTCCGAAGATGAAGAGGAGGAGGACTGCCGTTACAGAATCACCCACCACGAATCCAGAACCAAGCAGCGTAATTTGGAGCAACGGGGAAGTATACAGGACTTGTGGAGTTGGGAGCAAATATTTAACGGAAAAGGACCATGGGCTAAAGTGAATCACCGTCCATGGGAACAGCTGGAGGCAGCTCGGAGAGTGGAGGAAAAGAGAGAGAGGAACCGGAGTTATGAGGGAACGCGTCTTGCACGGAAGCCCAAAAAGGCCGTGAGTAACACCCAAAAAATTCTTGGGGGGGGGGGCTAAGAGGTTGTGGGCCGAGGGCAGGTAGGAGACCTGCGCCCACTTCCCAGGCTTACCGTGGAGAGCGGGAGTACGGGCAGGTGCCGTGTTACGCAGTAGAGCACACGGTGTCTCCTGTACGAGTGCATAGCCCAGTGCGGGTTATTCCACCTCCCCGCACTGGTAGGGCTAGATTGGGCATTGAGCCAGGTGTCATGAGGCCGGCTCAACGCGTCTGGTCTCCAGTGCGTCTCCTCGGGCCGGCATACATGGCACCTGCCTTACGCATGGTTTCCCCGGTTCGCCTACATAGCCCGGTGCGGGTTATTCCACCTCCCCGCACTGGTCGGGCAACCGGGAGCATTCAACCAGGTAAGGTTGGGCAGGCTCAATGCTCAAGAGAGCCAGTACGCCTCCACGGTCTGGTATTTCCGGCGCCACCTCCCCGCCCCAGCCTAGTACCTACAGTGCCTACATTACGCACTAGGCTACTAGTGCGTCTCCTGAGCCCTGTTCCTCCTCCACGCACTCTCCCTGTAGTGCGTGTATCCAGTTCGGTGCCTCCAGTTCCGGCACCACGCACTAAGCCTCCTGTGCGTCTCCAGAGCCCTGTACACACTGTTTCTTCTCCCCCTACTAATCCTGATGTGCTTGCCCTCAGCCCGGTGTCACCAGTGCCGGTACCACGCACCAGGTATAGAGTGGGCTTTGAGAGTCCAGTGTGCCCTGTCCCTGCTCCCCGCACTAGTATGAAGGTGCGTGTCCTTAGCCCGGTGCCTCCAGTTCCGGCACCACGCACCAGGTCTACGGTGCGCCTTATCCGGCCAGAGCCATCAGTCTCCCCAGCGCCATCTGAGCCATCCGTCTCCCCAGCACCATCTGAGCCATCCGTCTCCCCAGCGCCATCTGAGCCATCCGTCTCCCCAGCGCCATCTGAGCCATCCGTCTCCCCAGCGCCGTCTGAGCCATCCGTCTGCAATGAGCCTGCAAAGCAGCCCGTCTGCCATGAGCCTGCAAAGCCGCCCGTCTGCCATGAGCCTACAGAGCCGTCCGCCAGACAGGAGCCGCTAGAGCCGTCCGCCAGACAGGAGCCGCTAGAGCCGCCCGTCAGACAGGATCTGCCAGAGCCGCCAACCAGACAGGATCTGCCAGAGCCGCCAACCAGACAGGATCTGCCAGAGCCGCCAACCAGACAGGATCTGCCAGAGCCGCCAACCAGACAGGATCTGCCAGAGCCGCCAGCGAGCCATGAGCGGCCAGAGCCCGTCAGAGAGCCATGAGCGTCCAGAGCCGTCAGCCTGCCATGAGCGTCGAGAGCCGTCAGCCTGCCATGAGCGTCGAGAGCCGTCAGCCTGCCATGAGCGTCGAGAGCCGTCAGCCAGCCATGAGCGTCGAGAGCCGTCAGCCAGCCATGAGCGTCGAGAGCCGTCAGCCAGCCATGAGCGTCGAGAGCCGTCAGCCAGCCATGAGCGTGGAGAGCCGTCAGCCTGCCATGAGCGTCCAGATTCGTCAGTCAGCCATGAGCTGCCCTTCAGCCAGAAACGGCTATATACCCAGAACTGCCCCTCAGTCCAGAGCTGTCTCTCTGTCCGGAGCTGCCTTTCAGTCCGGAGTTGCCCCTCTATCATGATCTCCCTCTCTATCTTGATCTACCTCTATATTCTGATCTATCCTTCTGTCTGGTGCTATCCCTCTGTCTTGATTTATCCCTCTGTCCCGGTGCTGTCCCTGTCATGGATGTTACTAAGAGGATTTTGTGGGGGTAAGATATGGGTGGACATTTTTAGGGGTAGATGGAGGCTAGGATTGATTATGGTGGGGTGGGGACCTCGCCCGGAGCCTGAGCCATCAACGTGGTCAGATGCCCACCCAGACCCTCCCCTAGACTTTGTGCTGGTGCGCCCGGTGTTCGCACCTTATGGGGGGGGGTTATGTCACGTTCCTGACCTATTTCTGTTAGTTTATGTGTGTTAGTTGGTCAGGACGTGAGGTTGGGTGGGCATTCTATGTCTTCCGTGTCTGTGTCTGTACACCACGCGGGACTGTTTACGGTTTGTTCGGTTTGTGTAGCCTATGTTCCTATTCGTGCGTTTTCTTGTTTTATGTAAGTACTTCGTCTAGGTCTGTCTACACCGTTTGTTGTTTTTGTTAGTTTAATCAAGTTCGTGTTTCGTTAATAAAATATGTCTGTTCTCTACGCTGCGCCTTGGTTCCCTCAATACTCCTCCTCTTCCGAAGATGAAGAGGAGGAGGACTGCCGTTACAACCCCCCCTATACCCCTACCTACATGAGCAAATTATCTTGACTAACCAGTACCCCTGCAAATTGACTCGGTAGTGGTACCCCCTTTATATAGCCTCGTTATTATTTTATTGTGTTAGTTTTTACTTTATAAATATTTTCTTAATTCTTTCTTGAACTGCATTGTTGGTTAAGGGCTTGTAAGTAAGCATTTCACTGTAAGGTCTACACCTATTGTATTCGGCGCGTGTGACAAAGAGTTTGATTTGATTTGAAATAAAACAATGTGCATGTCAAGTTATATTCAAATTCTGCAAAGAAAATAATATTTACTTTATGTTCTTCTTTTCAGCATTTCAAAAAGAACAGTTTTGAAATGTGTGTCTTGTATTTTTGATATTGGATTAAATGGTAGTTAAAAATACAAATGGTGAGACTATCATTATGTCATGTTAATGATGAGTCAGGCTAAGCTCTGCGTGCTTTATACCGTGTCTGTCAGCCTGGTAAAGTTTGACTGCAGTAAAGGACTTATCTTTAACTGCGATTCTCTGTGGTGGAATGAATTGTATAAAAACTAAACTGACAAAAGGTGTTTTCGGGAATCAGTTTGAGAACGGCGAGGAGCAGAATTGCTATCTTGTTCAGATAATGACTAGCTATGTGGGATACAAGGTGATTCTGCTCAAAGTGCAATTTGACCTCAAACCCACACGGAGCAGAATAAATAAAATTCCTGAGACAGCAGAATACATTCATATGTTGGGAGTTTATTAGAGTGGATTTGACAGGTTACATGGAGCTGATGTTAGAATAGGACATGACATCAGTGGCCCTAACAACCACATAACCTTTAGACCCAGCTCCTTCATTAATAAGGGGAACTATGGTTTCTTAGGCCCAGTTGCAGCACTTGCAGCTGGCGTCGAACACCAGGCCGGTAGCACACTGCTGATCGTAGGTCTTGCCCTGGCTACAATTGTAGAAGTGGTTGGTATTGGTCGGGTCAGGGTATATTCCGTCAGCCTTCCCGGCGCAGAAGCCAGATCCGCTGCTACTACTGCCACCGCCGCTGCTGCCACCGCTGCTGCTGCCACCTTGACCTCCGGGCTGTGGGGGGTTAAGTGGGTGCTGGGTAGGGGTCACTGGGGCGATGGGGTCTATACGGGCGGCACAACCTGGGAGAGATGGAGGACATAGGAGTGGGGGGGATAGAAGGGGGGGTTGAGATAATTTCAACTACATTTCTACTACTATTTGAGAGAGTGAGAGAGGGTTGTTGTTGAATGTTTGTGTGTGCATGCAGGCTTGCATGTGTCTGTGTCTCTCACCGGCTCCAGTTCCCAGTCCAGACTTGAGGGTGTTGATCAGTGGGTATCTGCCCTGTCCACAGAAGGTTCCAGAGAAGTCATCCAGATCCAGACTCCACACCATGGCTCCTCCGAAGCCAGTGTTCTTCAGCCACTCAATCTGTAGGGGAGAAAGAGAGGGGAGAGGAGGGTTTACCTAACGGGGTGAAATTGGATAAATATGTAGAACTTCATCATTTGCCCTATGTTGCTCAGTTGGTAGGGAATGGATCTTGCAATGTCAGGATGGTGGATTCGATTCTCGCTGGGGTCACCAATATCAAAATGTATGCACTCACTACTATAAATCACGAAGATAAAAGCTACTGTTTAATTCCATATATTATTAGGCTTATTGTAACAGAGTAGGATGCTACGCCATTACCCCCTAGTTATATCTTTCCCCCAACAGACAAACACCCACACAAACACAGACCTTGTCCTGGAAACTCTTGACGTTGTCATATCCAACCCAGATGTTCTGCTGGGTGAAGGCGTAGGGCACCATCTGGGCAGAGTCCCAGGCCTGGGTAGCTCCCTGCTTCAGTAAGGTGCAGATCTAATGACACACACACACACACACACACACACACACACACACACACACACACACACACACACACACACACACACACACACACACACACACACACACACACACACACACACACACACACACACACACATACAATTACGTTAGGGTTGGAAGTTGCAGATGTAATCACTCAAAAACATACACTGGGTTTGCGTCCAAAATGACACACTGTTCCCCAGGATACTACCTATGACAAGAGCACACAGGTAGTGCACTGTGTAGGGATTCGAAGAGGGTGTCATTTCAGACCTATCTTAATCCTGTGTCAATTACCTCGTAGTAGGCCAGGAAGCCAGACTGTCTGGTGAATGGTCCGGCGGGGCCGGGGCCATTGGCAGGAGCGCCCACTCCAGTGTTAGAGCCACTGGCCAGCTTGAAGGTGTGGCCGTAGGTGGGGAATCCAACCAGGAGCTTCTCAGCGGGTGCACCATTGCTCTTCCAGTACTTCATAGCATAGTCCTGAGAACACACACAGTATGTGGTAGTGAAAACACTGGAGAGAGAAAAATTATTAAGAAATGTGCTACTCACTCTCAGCTCCAAACTAAATAGGCAGGACGAGATAGATGAGCCGAGGAAGGGAGAGAGGAAGAGATGGGCACGGAAAGAGAGACTCACCACATCGAAGTAGATGTAGGCTCCCTGATCAGCCGGTCCTCTATAGAGAGGGCTGTTTTCTCCAGTGTTGTGTTCCCAAGATCCATGAAAGTCATATGTCATCACATGCAGATAGTCCAACACTCTGAGAGCGAGAGAGAGAGAGAGAAAGAGAGGGAGAAAGAGAGTTTCCAATATTCCAAGAAGTATTTGATAGATCATGCATGTTAGATCATGCAAGAACTAATATATGAATGAGACCCAGTGTGTATGTACTGACGATCCAATCTCGGCGATCTGGTATCCGGTGTCGATGGTTCCCTTTCCTGCAGAAACAGCTGCAGTCAGCATCAGACGAGGACGGTTGGTGTTCTTTCCTTCAGTCTCAAAGGCAGCCATCAGCTCCTAGAGGGAGACAGTGCACAGAGGGGTATGTGTGTTCATTTGGGTGTTCAAGTGTTCAATCTTGACTGTGTGTTCATTTGTGTGTGCATGAGCTATTTTGTGCGTGTGTGTGTGTCTGTACGAGTGATTGTTAATCTGCGTGGGTGTGTGTTTATTAATGTGTGTTTATTCATGTGTGTGTGTGTGTACGTGTGTACGTGTATGGGTGTTTGAGTCTAACCTGCAGCAAGGTGGTGAATCTGGCCTTGTCTGCGGGTGGGGAGCCTCTGGATCCGGGATACTCCCAGTCAATGTCCAGGCCGTCAAACTCGTACTGCCTCAGGAACTTGATAACGCTGCTGATGAACGTCTGGCGGTTGGCTGCACTGGACACCATTGCTGTGAACCTGGGTACACACACACAGCTCAGACACAGGGTGTGTGTGTAAATGTGTGTGTGCACTTGCATGTTTATATGCATCTCCACTTACGGCTGAGTGCCAAAATTCCATCCTCCAATGGCCAGCAGAGTCTTCAGGTTGCTGTTCCTGTTACCAAATAAAAGACTTAGGGTTAGTCCTGGCTTAGGTGTGCATGTGTGTGTACCACGGGAGGCTGCTGAGGGGAGGACAGCTCATAATAATGTCTGGGATGGAGCAAATGGAATGGCATCAAACACATATTCACATATTTGATACCATTCCACTAATTCCGTTCCAGCCCTTACCACGAGCCCATCCTCCAAAATGAAGGTGCCACCAACCTCCTGTGGTATGTACATGCCTGAATGAGAAAGTGTTTGCCTGCATTTGTCTATGTGTGTGCATGCCTGCTTGAGTGTGTGTTTGTGTGTGCGTCTTTGTGCATGTGTGTGTCTCTCTCTCACTGGTTCTTGAGAGCCTGGAACTGTCCGTAGAGTTTCTCATCGTCCCATTCGTAGGTCTTGATCTCGTTGTTGGCCATGCCGGCAAAGGCATAGATCAGATGGTCACAGAGACAGGGGTCCACGTTGGCGGGGAAATACTTGCCTGCTCCTGGCCGGTACTGGCCCCAGTTAGTGAAATAACAGGAGAGGATGTAGGAGGATCCTATGGAAGGGTAGTAGTAAGGTTAGAGTTTGGAGTTAGGCAGTTTTAGAGTCAGGGTTGTCATGCTCTGTAAATCATGTTATAGTTCTCTGATTGGCTACTTACCTAGATGCTGGCTACAAGTAAATTAAATGTACTTAAAACTTACCTAGCTGCACATGCAGCAGGAGAGCCAGTCCTAGAGAGAGAGGAAGAGGAGAATAATGAGAGAGAAAGCGAGAGAGACAAAAATAATGAAAGGAGAAAGAAAAAGGGAAAGATTTTATTTTAAATTCAACTTTTTAAAAAGTCAACATAATTCAGAACTGTATTGATAATGATTTAAAGTGCAGTTCTTCCCCACAGACATGAATATAGGTTGGTCATGGGGCTGGCAACCTCAGTCCTTAGAAACAGACATTGAACACAGTAGCATTGACAAAATGCGTAGCTAGAGGACATTCGTCAGTGGCCAATTCTCTCCATAGGGAGCCTTTTATGTTTAAATGGTGGTAATTGTCATTACAATGAAAATGTAAACGAAAGGTTTGAAAGAAAGATAGAGCAATTGTACAGTTATACGCTAAGTATGCTAAAATAAATTCCACTTACCAACGCAGATGAGTAGTTTGCCCATGGTTGCTCTGTACATTGCTCCATGGGCTGCTGGACCCTTTTATACTCTCAACGACCAATCCTATCTCACTCAAATCTCTATGACTTTCCCATTCCGCAGCAAAACTCAATCAGCCTCAGTCACTTGTTTGAACAAGGACTTCCACTGCCTTAACAAAAACACAGATAAACTTCATATGTCCTTGTTTAAAGACATGTAAAGCTGACGTTTAAGAAAGCAAGTCTGTTTTTGGTTGTAATCATTTGGTGAAACTGACAACCATAGAGATGGGTGCATTAATCACCCCTTAGCCTCTTCAGTATAGCCCCTACAACTAGCCCCTGCACCCTAGCTAGCACCTTTCTCCTACCACCAAACCCCCTATATATTTGTGGCGATTGTCTATTGTTCCTTTATATATTTTTATTTGTATATATTCTTATTCCAATCCTTTACTTAGATTTATGTGTAGTTGTTGTGTAGTTGTTGTGGAATTGTTAGATAACTTAGATATTGCTGCACTGTCAGAAATAGAAGCACAAGCATTTTGCTACACTAACAATACCATCTGCTAACCATGTGTTTGTGACCAATACATTATAACTTGATTGGAGATTGACCTTGAAATGGGACAGATGTAAAGAATATGGTGACCATTCTACCAAGTCAAGCTCAAGGTTGAAATGTCCCCATAATTCATTTATCTATCTTGTGTTTCAGTTGTAATATCAGTGGGCTGAAGGTTGGGGGGGAAGTGCCTAGGGGATAGGGGTAAAAGGTGTGACTAGTGTCACACTCTTTGAAAGATGGATTGGACCAAGGTGCAGCGTGGTAGGCGTACACTTTTCCTTCATTTTGAATGACACCGAAAAAACAACAAAATAAAAGAACGAACATAAAGCTACATGCAGTGCAGAAAGCAATTACACACAAACATAGTCAAGATCCCACAAACTAAAAGTGGAAAAAATGCTGTCTAAGTATGATCCCCAATAAGAGACAACGACAGACAGCTGCCTCTGATTGGGAACCATACCCGGCCAACAAAGAAATTGAAAAACTAGAATGCCCACCCAAATCACACCCTGATCTAATCAAATAGAGAAATAAAAAGGCTCTCTAAGGTTAGGGCGTGACAACTAGAGGGTAAGGGGCAAGGGGTCTATTTAAAATTGAACATCAGGCTTGAGACAGACCTGTATAACCTCATGGTCTGCCTAGCAAAAGTTTTAAAACTTGGCGTAGCATAATTGATAATAGTAATAATGTATTACAATGCAGCCATATAACAAGTAAATATTATGAAATTAAGTGTACTTATCAGCATTTTACCATATATGTTTTAGTGTATTGGATTATTTTATTATTACTAATAGTTATGATTTATCCACAATGTCAAAAAAAACAATTGTCAGAAAATAATGTTTTTTTTTCTCATTACTGTCACAATCAGGTTAACTTGTTTGTACTGGTGTTTCTGTAGCTATACCATGATTTGTTCAAAAGGAGTTAAGTGCTCTGATATATAGCTTATCACATTTAACACAGTGTATCAGTCCTTGTAAGTACATTGAATACAATCACTAAGTTGATATCTTGGTTGAAGGACAGAATCTGCACAGTATACTCTGACTAAGCGTTTTGCTGTCTGCAAAGTTTTTAACACATGCAAACTCTGCCTTCTTTGCCCAGCGCAGGAAATTAATCAGGAACTAGTAAATGTCAAAGCATTGCCTGAACAGCGACGTGAAGCCTGGAAAGTCAGTTTCACCGGATGTTGGCCAGGTGTGACGCTACCGTTTATCTCTATTTCATCTTTTCATCCAAAATTCAGAATGCTGCCCCCTACCCTAGTGAAGTTAACAGAATACTCTATTCTGTCGAATAAAACAACTATTATAATGCAATACAAGCATTATACCATAATCTTGCAATTTCCATGACAAGTTACGCTGAGTACATCTGCTAATCATGATTTTATTGGTTTTGCCTCTCTGAACGGTAACTGCCGTGATGCATACAAAGCCCTCCCCCGCCCACCCTTCGGCAAATCCAACCACGACGCCATCTTGCTCCAACTGTCTTATAGGCAGAAGCTCAAACAGGATGTACCAGTGACTAGAATCTTTCAATTCCCCGTGTGGCTCAGTATGTAGAGCATGGCGCTTGCAACACCAGGGTTGTGGGTTCATTTCCCACGGGGGGACAGTACATAAAAAGTATGAATGTATGTGCTTGTAACTTGCTCTGGATAAGAGCGTCTGCTAAATGACTTAAATGTAAGTCAATGCTGGTTTGACCAATCGGAATCCACTCTTCAAGATTGTTTTGATCACACGGACTGGGACATGTTCCGGTTAGCCTCAGAGAATAACATCAACCTATACACACACGGTGAGTGAATTTAAAAGGAAGTGCATTGGAGATGTTGTACCCACTTTGACTATTAGAATTTACCCTAACCAGAAACTGTGTTTGGATGGCGGCGTTCACACAAAACTGAAAACGCAACCCACCACATTTAACCATGGAAAGAGGTCTGGGAATATGGCTGAATATAAACAATGTAGTTATTCCTTCCTCAAGGCAATCAAGCAAGCGAAATGCCGGTCAGGGACAAAGTAGAGTTGAAATTCAACGGCTCAGACATGAGACGTATGTGGCAGGGTCTACAGGAAATCACAGACTACAAAAAGAAAACCAGCCACGTCACGGATACCGACGTCAAGCTTCCAGAAAAACGTATCACTTTCTTTGCCCGCTTTGAGGATAATAGTGTCACCGTTGCGGCATGCTAACAAGAACTGCACACCCCTCTCCTTCTCTGTGACCGACGTGAGTAAAACATTTAAACGTGTTAACCCTCGCAAGTCTGATGGCCCAGATGACATCCCTAGCCATGTCCTCAGAGAATACGCAGACCAGCTGGCTGGTGTGTTTAAGGACATATTCAATCGCTCCATATCTTAGTCTGCTGTCCCCACATGCTTCAAGATGGCCACCATTGTTCCTGTACCCAAGAAGGCAAAGTAAATGACCTAAATGACTACTGGCCCCGTGGCACTCACCTCTTTCATCATGAAGTGCTTTTGTAACAGTATAACTTTAGACCGTCCCCTCGCCCCGACACGGGCGCGAACCAGGGACCTTCTGCACACATCAACAACAGTCACCCTCGAAGCGTCGTTACCCGTCGCTCCACAAAAGCCTCCCCAAAAGCCAAGGGGCAACACTACTTCTAGGTTTCAGAGCAAGTGACGTAACTGATTGAAACGCTAGTAGCGCGTACCCGCTAACTAGCTAGCCATTTCACATCCCTTACACTCACCCCCCTTTCAACCTCCTCCTTTTCCGCAGCAACCAGTGATCCGGGTCACGGCACCAATGTAACAGTATAACATTAGACCATGCCCTCGCCCCGACACGGGCGCAAACCAGGGACCTTCTGCACACATCAACAACAGTCACCCTCGAAGCGTCGTTACCCATCGGTCCAGAAAAGCCACGGCCCTTGCAGAGCAAGGGGCAACACTACTTCTAGGTTTCAGAGCAAGTGACGTAACTGATTGAAACGCTAGTAGCGCGTACCCGCTAACTAGCTAGCCATTTCACATCCGTTACACTTTGAGAGACTAGTCAAGGATCATATCATCTCCACCATGCCGGCCACCCTAGCCCCACTTCAGTTTTCATGCCGCCCGTACAGGTCCACAGACGATGCAATCGCAATCACACTGCACACTGCCCTATCCCATCTGGACAAGAGGAATACTTATGTAAGAATGCTGTTCATTGACTACAGCTCAGCATTCAACACCATAGTACCCTCCAAGCTCATCATCAAGCTGGAGGACCTGGGCTGACGGGCCGCCTCCAGGTGGTGAAGGTAAGAAACAACATCTCCACTTTGCTGACCCTCAACACTGGGGCCCCACAAGGGTGCGTGCTCAGCCCACTCCTGTACTCCCTGTTCTCCCATGACTGCATGGCCATGCACGCCTCCAACTCAATCATCAAGTTTGCAGACGACACAACAGTAGTGGGCTTGATTACCAACAATGATGAGACAGCCTACAGGGAGGAGGTGAGGGTACTCAGAGTGTGGTGTCAGGAAAACAACCTCTCACTCAACGTCAACAAGCCAAAGGAGAAGATCAGCAGAGGGAACACCCCCCTATCCACATTGAAGGGACAACAGTGGAGAAGGTGGAAAGTTTTAAGTTCCTCGGCGTACATATCACAGACAAACTGAAATGGTCCACCCACACAGACAGTGTGGTGAAGAAGGCGCAACTGCGCCTCTTCAACCTCAGGAGGCTGCAGAAACTTAGATTGTCACACAAAACCCTGACAAACTTTTACTGATGCACAATCGAGAACATCCCGTCGGGCTGTATCACAGCCTGGTACAGCATCTGCACCGCCCTCAACCTCAAGGCTCTCTAGCGGGTGGTGCAGTCTGCACAATGCATCACCGGGGCAAACTACCTGCCCTAGGTGACACCTACAGCACCTGATGTCACAGGAAGTCCAACAAGATCATCAAGGACAACAACAACCCGAGCCACTGCCTGTTCACACCGCTACCATCCAGAAGGCGAGGTCAGTACAGGTGCATCAAAGCTGGGACCGAGAGACTGAAAAACAGCTTCTATCTCAAGGCCATCAGACTGCTAAACAGCAATCACAGAAAAAGGAGGATGCTGCCTACATTGACACGCCAATCACTGCCACTTTAATAAATGGATAACTAGTCACATAAACAATGCCACTTGAAATAATGCCACATAAATAATGTTTACATATCTTACATACCTTAAGGGAACTCTGAGACGGGAGCCGTATGGTTAGTGAAGAAAGTCCCATTGCAAATGTACGGTCCCTTACCTGACGTCTTATTGCGTCGCAGAAAATCGCGGACGGCGTCGGGCCGTGGGCGGCGGAGAGCTCTTTCAGGAAGTCACAAAAAAACGTTTCGGAATTTCGGTTTCCGTTTTATAAAAATGACAAATTTTTGACTTTTTTCTGCATTCTCGAAAATTCCCACAAGAGGGAAAATAAATCATATTGCAGGCGCACGAACACGTGGCAAACGAGCGCGGCCTTTTCTCCTAAACTGAAAATATTTCGAAGACGAAACTCGGCGAGCGTAGGTTTGGAGTAATGGGCAGTTGGCCCCGAACAAGATGGCGTCGAGACCTCAGCGCTTTTTGAGTTATGGCCATTTTTCTGGGATTAAAGGGTTAAAACGCAAGTAGGGTGCTAATTTGACCGCTTCATGTCAAAGTACATAAGCATACGGTGTCAGGAAAAAAAGAACCAGCCATTTATCTATCGTAATTTAAGAGAAATCGTACATTGACCGTTTGGTGATGTTCACAAAGAGGATTTTTTTTTTCAAAAAAATCCCAGATCCAGTTGCAGTGTGTTCAGACGTACATTTTTAAAGTGGGTCTCGAAGCTCTGCGAGAATCCTGTGATTTTATATGATTTTATGAAATAACACACACTCCTTTAACCCTCTTTAAATAAGTCCGCTCTTAACATAAAGACTTAAAACTCAATATTATATAAGAGTCTACACAGAGGAGGGTATGTGTTCACTCTCAGCTTCCTATGTCAACTGGAAGTACCTTAAATGGTGCCATAGGGTCAGGTTTGAAGGGTAATAAAGGTCAGATCTTTTCAAAACTTCACTTGTGTGATTAGACAACCCTCATGAACTGTAATATGTCATTTTTCCAAACAGATGTCAAAGAAAAGCTCTCTCACAAACGCACAGACACAAAAAGGAAGGATGGAGTGAAAAAGTACAGTGCTTAAAGAAACACAAAGCCCACAATGGCATTAGTATTATCTCTAGGCCGTGCCGAGTTCAACGAGATGCCCCGCTTGACCGTAGCTCGCTCGATCTGAGCGCAGCGACTGTTACAAGAGAACGGACACAAATGACCTTTTGACCTCAATGCCAATTTCATTTGCTTTTGGGACACAGAGAGAGAACCGTTAAGGTTAGAAACACAATTTCACCTCAGGAGTGTTCTTAACCTGTCTAGGATCAGCGTGGCGCTAGCGGCACACCCCCCCCCCCCCCACTGAAAAACCAGTGCCGCGAAATTCAAAAAAAATATTTTTTTAAAATATTTAACTTTCACACATTAAAGTCCAATACAGCTAATGAAAGACACAGATCTTATGAATCCAGTCAACATTTCCGATTTTTAAAATGTTTTACAGGGAAGACACAATATGTAAAGATGTACATCTATTACCTAAAAACACATTAGCATAATCCACCATCTTTTATTTGTCCACCAACACCAGTAGCCATCACCAATTCGGCTAAACTAAGATATTTATAGCCCCTAACCAACAAAAAAACTCATTAGATGACAGTCTGATAACATATTTATGGTATGGGATAGGTTTTGTTAGAAAAAAGTGCATATTTCAGGTATATGGCATAGTTTACAATTGCACCCACCATCACAAATGGACTAGAATAATTACAATGAGCAACGTGTTTACCTAACTACTAATCATCAAACATTTCGTAAAAATACACAGCATACACGAATCGAAAGACACAGATCCTGTGAATACAGACAATATTTCAGATTTTCTAAGTGTCTTACAGCGAAAACACAATAAATCGTTATATTAGCTTAGCACATAGCAATTAGCAGCCCAGCATTGATTCTAGCCAAAGTGAGCGATAAAAGTCAACATCGCCAAAAGATATTAATTTTTTCACTAACCTTCTCAGAATTCTTCCGATGACACTCCTGTAACATCACATTACAACATGCATATACAGTTTGATCGAAAATGTTTATATTTAGCCACCAAAATCATGGTTAGACAATGTGAAATGTAGACAAGCTGGTAAAGAAAACGTCCTTGCGCCACTTAGACAGTGATCTACTCTTATACATAAATACTCATAAACGTGACTAAAAAATATAGGGTGGACAGGGATTGATAGACAATTTAATTCTTAATACAATTGCGTTATTACATTTTTTAATTTATCCTTACTTTTCAATACAGTTTGCGCCAAGCGAAGCTACGTCAAAAAACATGGCGTCCTAAGCTACTAAAATGTTTCGACAGAAACACGATTTATCATAATAAAAATGTCCTACCTTGAGCTGTTCTTCCATCAGTATCTTGGGCAAAGGATCCTTTCTTGGGAGAAATCGTCTTTTGGTGGAAAGCTGTCCTCTTGCCATGTGGAAATGTCAACTACGTTCGGGATGAACTGAAAAGCGTTCCCAACTTTTCACATCGTTGCAAAAATAAATGTCCCAAAATCGCACTAAACGGATATAAATTGCTATAAAACGCTTTAAATTAACTACTTTGTGATGTTTGTAACTCCTATAACGAGTGAAAAGATGACCGGAGAAATATAACAGGCTAAACTAACGCTTGGAACAGGAGAGGGTCGGTGTCTTCCACGCGCGTTACGCAGCAAGAAAAGACTTGCTAGCTAAAGGTTTTTTTCATTTGTAGGGCCTGTGAACGAGCAATCGAGCCCGTTGGAATCGTCATCACGTAAAGGCATCCAGGGGAAGACGTAAGAAGTGTCCGTATAGTCATAGCAACGACAGTGCCTGTTTAAATGACTTCAGAAAAGTGGCCAACGTTTCTCAAATCTGACTCCATGTCAGGGAAATTGCTGTAGAATGGGCTCTGTTCCACTTAGAGACAAAATTTCAACTCCTATAGAAACTATAGACTGTTTTCTATCCAATAATAATAATAATATGCATATTGTATGATCAAGGATTTTGTGGGAAGCCGTTTAAAAAATTAGCCACATTAGCATAAATAGTCTAAACAGCGCCCCCATCCCCAACAGGTTAAGGTCCTCCCGATCTGTGCAAGCCTAACCCTGACCTTGTGGCATTAACCCTTCACAGTTAAAAGAAGGTGTTTACATCAATGAAATGTCTCCCCATTGGAATACATTGACTGCACCTCTAAATTCAACCTAAAGCCTATGTGGGTTATGATTGTCTTATGGACCTGTCTTTGATGTCAGTCCATCAGGCACCATGAGGTCTACCTGTGTCGATTCTAAGCTTCCTGGAGCAACCGGAAGTGGTTAAATCACCCTAAAAGTGTTTGCCATACCCAACATGCAGTTTGAGAGAAATAGTGCATTCAACCCTATGTAAATCAGTCAATTTTTAACATACAGACATAAAACTCAGGATTCTGTAACAACATACTCCAGTGATGATATGTGTTTTTTTTCAGCTTCCTGTGCCAACCGGAAGTGCCATAATTGGTGTCAAATGGGCTGTTTCAAAGGGTTAAAAATGTCAAATCTTTCCAAAACTTCATATATGTGAATAGACAACCTTCCTGAACTGTAAATCAGTCATTCATCCCATCAGATTTCAAAAAAATAAAAATACACACCCACACAGAAATGATGGAGGGACACTCTGAGGGGCTAAGAGGCAGACAGTGCCTGCAGTAGTTACTTTTGTTCCAACTTTTAAAGAACCGTCAGACCTAGAGTTCTGAAAATTTACAAACCTGTTCTAGACCTCAGGTCGATTGTGCACAGTGAATTATATGACTCTAGAAGGTTCTCGGATCGATAAAAAGCCTTGTGTATTTGCCATGTTTTCAATTCATTTGACCTCAACGAAACGGACGACCTTTAGAAAAGTCCCAGAGTCTCAAGACTAGGTGCGTTGAAACCGGCTCGGCCCATAGAGACAGACCCCAACGAGCCTGTTTGATTGCTCATTCAAGGACCCCGTAGCAAGGCAATGAAAACAGTGGATTTTCAGCACCAATTAGCGTTTTGCTCGGACACCGAATGACCTATCGAGCCGAAACTTGGGATTCGAGGTCGCCTCACATAGGGCTAAACATAATGTGAACATTGGACCCGCAGCTAGAACATAACTATGTATTATTTGTTTTATTATGGTTTAAAGAGAAAGCGCTGTGAATTTTGGGCCTGCTCTGAAATATGTTATAGTTGGCATCGAAAGGAGTTGGAAAAAGTGAGTTTGGAGTCAGATGGGATCAGTTTGGTGTCTGAAAATATCTATTTGACTGATGGACACTGACTTGCTCGTTGACTTTTGTACAATTGCAATATGTTTCAACGGGGAGGTACCATGAGGAAAAAGCGACATGATGAAATTTCACAAAACGAGCGATGGAGAGGAACCACTATCACTGCCCGGCCATCCTGAGGTCATCAGAACGTTGACTTTTGCATTTCTAAAGTATTTAAGGGAATGCACGTTACATTTGCAATATGATGTGATGTTTTTCATATTGCAAATGCCTGTTACATTTGCAATATGATGTGATGTTGAATCATATTGCAAATGTAACGTGCATTCTTTAAATACCTTAGAAATACAAAAGTCAACGTCCTGATGACCTCAGGATGGCCGGGCAGTGATAGTGGTTCCTCTCCATCGCTCGTTGCGTGAAATTTCATCATGTCGATTTTGGTGATGGTAGCCCCGCGTTGAAACATATTGAAATTGTACAAAAGTCGCCTAGCAAGTCAACTAGCATGTCATTGTCATCCCATAGCAACACATTGACTGCACCTCTAAATTCAACCTAAAGCCTATGTGGGTTATGATTGTCTTATGAACCTGTCTTTGATGTCAGTCCATCAGGCCACTATGAGGTCTACCTGTGTCAATTCTAAGCTTCCTGGAGCAACCGGAAGTGGTTAAATCAGCCTAAAAGATGTCCTGATATACATGACTTGCAATTTTGAAAAATCACTTCATTCAACCCTATGTAGATCAGTCAATTCTTAACGTATAGACTTAAAACTCAGGATTCTGTAACAGCATACCCCAGTCAAGATATGTGTTTAACTATAGCTTCCTGTGCCAACCGGAAGTGCCTTAAAATGGAGTCATGGTTCTGTTTTGAAGGGTTAAAAAGGTCAGAACTTTTCAAAACTTCATTTGTGTGTATAGACAACCCTCATGAACTGTAAATTAGTCATTTCTCTAAGCAGCTGTCAAAGGAAAGCTCTCTCTCACACACACACACACACACAAAGCAAGGAGGGAGTGAAAAAGTACGGTGCTTAAAGACACACAGAGCCGACAATGGCATTCCTATTATCTCTAGGCCGTGCCGAGTTCAACGAGACGCCCCGCTTGACCGTAGTTCGCTCGGTCTGAGCGCAGCGACCGTTACAAGAGAACGGACACAAATGACCCTTTGACCTCAATGTCAATTTTATTTGCTTTTGGGACACAGAGAGAGAACCGTTAAGGTTAGAAGCACAATTTCACCTCAGGAACAATCCTAAGGTCCTCCCGATCAGTGCAAGCCTAACCCTGACCTTGTGGCATTAACCCTTCACAGTTAAAAGAAGGTGTTTACATGAAATAGTTTAAAATGAAATGTCTCCCCATTGGAATACATTGACTGCACCTCTAAATTCAACCTAAAGCCTATGTGGGTTATGATTGTCTTATGAACCTGTCTTTGATGTCAGTCCATCAAGCCACCATGAGGTCTACCTGTGTCGATTCTAAGCTTCCTGGAGCAACCGGAAGTGGTAAAATCACCCTAAAAGTGTTTGCAATAGCCAACATGCAGTTTGAGAGAAATAGTGCATTCAGCCCTATGTAAATCAGTCAAATTTTAACATATAGACTTAAAATTCAGGATTCTCAAACAGCATACTCCAGTGAGTATATGTGTTTATTTTTAACCGGAAGTGCCATAATTGGTGTCAAATGGGCTGTTTTGAAGGGTTAAAAATGTCAAATCTTTCCAAAACTTCATATATGTGAATAGACAACCCTCCTGAACTGTAAATCAGTAATTCATCCCATCAGATTTAAAAAAAAAAAAAAAAAATACACAATCAACAGAAATGATGGAGGGACACACTGAGGGGCTAAGAGGCAGACAGTGCATGTAGTAGTTACTTTTGTTTGAACTTTTAAAGAACCGTCAGACCTAGAGTTCTGAAAATTTACAAACCTGTTCTAGACCTCAGGTCGATTGTGCACGGTGATTTATGTGGCTCTAGAAGGTTCTCGGACCGATAAACAGCCTCGTCTATTTGCTATGTTTTCAATTCATTTCAGCTCAACGAAATGGATGACATTTAGAAAAGTCCCAGAGTCTCAAGACTAGGTGCGTTGAAACCGGCTCGGCCCATAAAGACAGACCCCAACGAGCCTGTTTGATTGCTCATTCAAGGACCCCGTAGCAAGGCAATGAAAACAGTGGATTTTCAGCACCAATTAGGGTTTTGCTCGGGCACCGAATGACCTATCGAGCCGAAACTTGGGATTCGAGGTCGCCTCACATAGGGCTAAACATAATGTGAAAATTGGACCCGCAGCTAGAACATAACTACGTATTATTTGGTTTATTATGGTTTAAATGGAAGGCGCTGTGAATTTTGGGCCTGCTCTGAAATATGTTATAGTTGGCTTCTAAAGGAGTTGGAAAAAGTGAGTTTGGTGTCAGATGGTATCAGTTTGGTGTCTGAAAACATCCAATTGACTGATGGACACCGACTTGCTAGTTGACTTTTGTACAATTGCAATATGTTTCAACGCGGGGGTACCATCAGCAAAATCGACATGATGAAATTTTCACGCAACGAGCGATGGAGAGGAACCACTAACACTGGCCGGCCATCCTGAGGTCATCAGGATGTTCAATTTTGTATTTATAAAGTATTTAAAGAATGCGCGTTACATTTGCAATATGAATCAACACATCATATTGCAAATGTAACAGTGTGTGTTATGTTTGCAATATGATTCAACACATCATATTACAAATGTAACACTGTGTGTTATGTTTGCAATATGATTCAACACATCATATTGCAAATGTAACACTGTGTGTTATGTTTGCAATATGATTCACCACATCATATTGCAAATGTAACACTCTGTTATGTTTGCAATATGATTCACCACATCATATTGCAAATGTAACACAGTGTGTTATGTTTGCAATATGATTCACCACATCATATTGCAAATGTAACACTGTGTTATGTTTGCAATATGATGTGATGTTTTTCACTGTTGAATCTTATGCAAATGTAACGTGCATTCTTTAAATAAACCCTATGTGGGTTATGAATGTCTTATGAACCTGTCTTCAACGACAATCCATCAAGCCACTATGAGGTCTACCTGTGTTGATTCTAAGCTTCCTGTGCAAACCGGAAGTGCCTTATAATGGGGTCATAGGTGCTGTTTCAAAGGGTTAAAAAAGTCAGATCTTTCCAAAACTTTAAGTGTGTGATTAGGCAACCTTCATGAACTCTAAATCAGTCATTTCTCTAAACAGATGTCAAAGAAATGCTCACACACACACAGAGACACGCACACAGCAAGGATGGAATGAAAAAGTATGGTGCTTAAAGACACACAGAGCCTTAAATGCTTTTAGGGGGGATCCAGACTTCCATACCCGCTCTGGGAGCACTATACTACGGGCAAAAATCAATGGGTGCTGGCCTGAGTGATTTATGGAGGTTTTCAAAAAAAGTCAAAAAATATTCTGTTTTTTCTTGAAAATATTTTATGTTTTTTCTTCTCGAGTCAATGGCCTGAGTGATTTATGGAGTTTTTCCAAAAAACTCAAAAAATATTCTAAGTCCAAACTTTTCGTGCACCTGGTATTTTTTTTGGGTTACCAGGTGCCATGGTTGAAATTGCTTTTAGGGGGCATCCAGAATTCCATACCCGCTATGGGAGCACTATTCACGGCCAAAAATCAATGTGTGCTAGCCTGAGTGATTTATGGAGGTTTTCAAAAAAAGTCAGAAAATATTCTATGTTTTTTCTTCTGGAATTTTTGTTTTGTTTTTTCTTCTCGTGTCAATGGGGGTCCGGCATGAGTGATTTAAGGAGGTTTCCAAAAAAAGTCAAAAAATGTTCTGTTTCATTTTTTGGGTTACCAGGTGCCATGGTTGAAATTGCTTTTAGGGGGCATCCAGAATTCCATACCCGCTCTGGGAGCACTACTCTACGGGCAAAAATCAATGGGTGCTGGCCTGAGTGATTTATGGAGGTTTTCAAAAAAAGTCTGAAAATATTCTATGTTTTTTCTTGAAAATATTTTATGTTTTTTCTTCTCGAGTCAATGGCCTGAGTGATTTATGGAGTTTTTCCAAAAAACTCAAAAAATATTCTAAGTCCAAACTTTTCGTGCACCTGGTATTTTTTTGGGGTTACCAGGTGCCATGGTTGAAATTGCTTTTTGGGGGCATCCAGAATTCCATACCGGCTCTGGGAGCACTATTCGACGGGCAAAAATCAATGGGTGCTGGCCTGAGTGATTTATGGAGGTTTTCAAAAAAAGTCAGAAAATATTCTGTTTTTTCTTGAAAATATTTAATGTTTTTTCTTCTCGAGTCAATGGCCTGAGTGATTTATGGAGTTTTTCCAAAAAACATTCTAAGTCCAAACTTTTCGTGCACCTGGTATTTTTTTTGGGTTACCAGGTGCCATGGTTGAAATTGCTTTTAGGGGGCATCCAGAATTCCATACCCGCTCTGGGAGCACTATTCGACGGGCAAAAATCAATGTGTGCTGGCCTGAGTGATTTATGGAGGTTTTCAAAAAAAGTCAGAAAATATTCTGTTTTTTCTTCTGGAATTTTTGTTTTGTTTTTTCTTCTCGAGTCAATGGGGGTCCGGCCTGAGTGATTTAAGGAGGTTTCCAAAAAAAGTCAAAAAATATTCTATGTTTCATGTTCTGGGTACCAGGCGTCATTTTTCAAAACCGTTTTAAATGCTTCATTTTGGCCTTTTAACCTGTCTAGGATCAGCGTGGCGCTAGCGGCACACCCCCTCCCCCCCCACTGAAAAACCAGTGCCGCGAAATTCAAAAAAAATATTTTTTTAAAATATTTAACTTTCACACATTAAAGTCCAATACAGCTAATGAAAGACACAGATCTTATGAATCCAGTCAACATTTCCGATTTTTAAAATGTTTTACAGGGAAGACACAATATGTAAAGATGTACATCTATTACCTAAAAACACATTAGCATATTCCACCATCTTTTATTTGTCCACCAACACCAGTAGCCATCACCAATTCGGCTAAACTAAGATATTTATAGCCCCTAACCAACAAAAAAACTCATTAGATGACAGTCTGATAACATATTTATGGTATGGGATAGGTTTTGTTAGAAAAAAGTGCATATTTCAGGTATATGGCATAGTTTACAATTGCACCCACCATCACAAATGGACTAGAATAATTACAATGAGCAACGTGTTTACCTAACTACTAATCATCAAACATTTCGTAAAAATACACAGCATACACGAATCGAAAGACACAGATCCTGTGAATACAGACAATATTTCAGATTTTCTAAGTGTCTTACAGCGAAAACACAATAAATCGTTATATTAGCGTAGCACATAGCACATAGCAGCCCAGCATTGATTCTAGCCAAAGTGAGCGATAAAAGTCAACATCGCCAAAAGATATTAATTTTTTCACTAACCTTCTCAGAATTCTTCCGATGACACTCCTGTAACATCACATTACAACATGCATATACAGTTTGATCGAAAATGTTTATATTTAGCCACCAAAATCATGGTTAGACAATGTGAAATGTAGACAAGCTGGTAAAGAAAACGTCCTTGCGCCACTTAGACAGTGATCTACTCTTATACATAAATACTCATAAACGTGACTAAAAAATATAGGGTGGACAGGGATTGATAGACAATTTAATTCTTAATACAATTGCGTTATTACATTTTTTAATTTATCCTTACTTTTCAATACAGTTTGCGCCAAGCGAAGCTACGTCAAAAAACATGGCGTCCTAAGCCACTAAAATGTTTCGACAGAAACACGATTTATCATAATAAAAATGTCCTACCTTGAGCTGTTCTTCCATCAGTATCTTGGGCAAAGGATCCTTTCTTGGGAGAAATCGTCTTTTGGTGGAAAGCTGTCCTCTTGCCATGTGGAAATGTCAACTACGTTCGGGATGAACTGAAAAGCGTTCCCAACTTTTCACATCGTTGCAAAAATAAATGTCCCAAAATCGCACTAAACGGATATAAATTGCTATAAAACGCTTTAAATTAACTACTTTGTGATGTTTGTAACTCCTATAACGAGTGAAAAGATGACCGGAGAAATATAACAGGCTAAACTAATGCTTGGAACAGGAGAGGGTCGGTGTCTTCCACGCGCGTTACGCAGCAAGAAAAGACTTGCTAGCTAAAGGTTTTTTTCATTTGTAGTGCCTGTGAACGAGCAATCGAGCCCGTTGGAATCGTCATCACGTAAAGGCATCCAGGGGAAGACGTAAGAAGTGTCCGTATAGTCATAGCAACGACAGTGCCCGTTTAAATGACTTCAGAAAAGTGGCCAACGTTTCTCAAATCTGACTCCATGTCAGGGAAATTGCTGTAGAATGGGCTCTGTTCCACTTAGAGACAAAATTTCAACTCCTATAGAAACTATAGACTGTTTTCTATCCAATAATAATAATAATATGCATATTGTACGATCAAGGATTTTGTGGGAAGCCGTTTAAAAAATTAGCCACATTAGCATAAATAGTCTAAACAGCGCCCCCATCCCCAACAGGTTAAAAACAAAATGTTATTTTTGACTATGAAATCCAAAAAAGCACTTTTTTAAAGGGGTTGATAAGTTTTTTGTAATTTATTCACATTTTTGACTTTTGACTTTTGACTTCCTATGAAATCATATTCCAAATGCACAAAACATATTCCTTAAGTACAAGTAAACATTTCAAAAAAAATTATGATAATATAATGTGACTAAAGTATCTTCATACAGTTCTTATACGTGTGTAATTGACCTAAAAATCAAAAGAATTTCAAAAAACGGTCCAGAAAGCACTTTTTTAAAGGAGGTTATACGTTTTTTCCAAATTTTTGACATTTTTGACTTTTGACTTTTGACTTCCTATGAAATCATATTCCAAATGCACAAAACATATTCCTTATGTTCAAATAAACATTTACAAAAAAATTATGATAATAAAATGTGACTAAAGTATCTTCATACAGTTCTTATACATGTGTGATTGACCTAAAAATCGAAAGAATTTCGAAAAACGGTCCAGAAAGCACCTTTTTAAAGGGGGTGACACGTTTATTCCAAATTTTTGACATTTTTGACTTTTGACTTTTGACTTCCTATGAAATCACATTCCAAATGCACAAAACATATTCCTTAAGTACAAGTAAACATTTCAAAAAAAATTATGTTAATAAAATGTGACTAAAGTATCTTCATATAGTTCTTATACATGTGTAATTGACCTAAAAATTGAAATAATTTCGAAAAACGGTCCAGAAAGCACTTTTTTAAGGGGGTGATATGTTTTTTCCAAATTTTTGACATTTTTGTCTTTTGACTTTTGACTTCGTATGAAATCACATTCCACATGTACAAAACATATACCATAAGTTAACCTGTTGGGGATGGGGGCGCTGTTTAGACTATTTATGCTAATTTGGCAAATTTTTTAAACGGCTTCCCACAAAATCCTTGATCATACAATATGCATATTATTATTATTATTGGATAGAAAACAGTCTATAGTTTCTATAGGAGTTGAAATTTTGTCTCTAAGTGGAACAGAGCCCATTCTACAGCAATTTCCCTGACATGGAGTCAGATTTGAGAAATGTTGGCCACTTTTCTGAAGTCAGTTAAAAGGGCACTGTCGTTGCTATGACTATACGGACACTTCTTACGTCTTCCCCTGGATGCCTTTACGTGATGACGATTCCAATGGGGTCGATTGCGCGTTCACAGGCACTACAAATGAAAAAAACCTTTAGCTAGCAAGTCTTTTCTTGCTGCGTAACGCGCGTGGAAGACACCGACCCTCTCCTGTTCCAAGCGTTAGTTTAGCCTGTTATATTTCTCCGGTCATCTTTTCACTCGTTATAGGAGTTACAAACATCATAAAGTAGTTAATTTAAAGCGTTTTATAGCAATTTATATCCGTTTAGTGCGATTTTGGGACATTTATTTTTGCAACGATGTGAAAAGTTGGGCACGCTTTTCAGTTCATCCCGAACGCAGTTGACATTTCCACATGGCAAGAGGACAGCTTTCCACCAAAAGACGATTTCTCCCAAGAAAGGATCCTTTGCCCAAGATACTGATGGAAGAACAGCTCAAGGTAGGACATTTTTATTATGATAAATCGTGTTTCTGTCGAAACATTTTAGTGGCTTAGGACGCCATGTTTTTTGACGTAGCTTCGCTTGGCGCAAACTGTATTGAAAAGTAAGGATAAATTAAAAAATGTAATAACGCAATTGTATTAAGAATTAAATTGTCTATCAATCCCTGTCCACCCTATATTTTTTAGTCACGTTTATGAGTATTTATGTATAAGAGTAGATCACTGTCTAAGTGGCGCAAGGACTTTTTCTTTACCAGCTTGTCTACATTTCACATTGTCTAACCATGATTTTGGTGGCTAAATATAAACATTTTCGATCAAACTGTATATGCATGTTGTAATGTGATGTTACAGGAGTGTCATCGGAAGAATTCTGAGAAGGTTAGTGAAAAAATTAATATCTTTTGGCGATGTTGACTTTTATCGCTCACTTTGGCTAGAATCAATGCTGGGCTGCTAATTGCTATGTGCTAAGCTAATATAACGATGTATTGTGTTTTCGCTGTAAGACACTTAGAAAATCTGAAATATTGTCTGTATTCACAGGATCTGTGTCTTTCGATTCGTGTATGCTGTGTATTTTTACGAAATGTTTGATGATTAGTAGTTAGGTAAACACGTTGCTCATTGTAATTATTCTAGTCCATTTGTGATGGTGGGTGCAATTGTAAACTATGCCATCTACCTGAAATATGCACTTTTTTCTAACAAAACCTATCCCATACCATAAATATGTTATCAGACTGTCATCTAATGAGTTTTTTTGTTGGTTAGGGGCTATAAATATCTTAGTTTAGCCGAATTGGTGATGGCTACTGGTGTTGGTGGACAAATAAAAGATGGTGGATTATGCTAATGTGTTTTTAGGTAATAGATGTACATCTTTACATATTGTGTCTTCCCTGTAAAACATTTTAAAAATCGGAAATGTTGACTGGATTCACAAGATCTGTGTCTTTCATTAGCTGTATTGGACTTTAATGTGTGAAAGTTAAATATTTTAAAAAAATATTTTTTTTGAATTTCGCGGCACTGGTTTTTCAGTGGGGGGGGGGGGGGGTGTGCCGCTAGCGCCACGCTGATCCTAGACAGGTAAAAAAAAAAAAATGAAAAAAATGATGTTAACCTGTTGGGGATGGGGGCGCTGTTTAGACTATTTATGCTAATGTGGCTAATTTTTTAAACGGCTTCCCACAAAATCCTTGATCGTACAATATGCATATTATTATTATTATTGGATAGAAAACAGTCTATAGTTTCTATAGGAGTTGAAATTTTGTCTCTAAGTGGAACAGAGCCCATTCTACAGCAATTTCCCTGACATGGAGTCAGATTTGAGAAACGTTGGCCACTTTTCTGAAGTCATTTAAAAGGGCTCTGTCGTTGCTATGACTATACGGACACTTCTTACGTCTTCCCCTGGATGCCTTTACGTGATGACGATTCCAACGGGCTCGATTGCTCGTTCACAGGCCCTACAAATGAAAAAAACCTTTAGCTAGCAAGTCTTTTCTTGCTGCGTAACGCGCGTGGAAGACACCGACCCTCTCCTGTTCCAAGCGTTAGTTTAGCCTGTTATATTTCTCCGGTCATCTTTTCACTCGTTATAGGAGTTACAAACATCACAAAGTAGTTAATTTAAAGCGTTTTATAGCAATTTATATCCGTTTAGTGCGATTTTGGGACATTTATTTTTGCAACGATGTGAAAAGTTGGGCACGCTTTTCAGTTCATCCCGAACGTAGTTGACATTTCCACATGGCAAGAGGACAGCTTTCCACCAAAAGACGATTTCTCCCAAGAAAGGATCCTTTGCCCAAGATACTGATGGAAGAACAGCTCAAGGTAGGACATTTTTATTATGATAAATCGTGTTTCTGTCGAAACATTTTAGTGGCTTAGGACGCCATGTTTTTTGACGTAGCTTCGCTTGGCGCAAACTGTATTGAAAAGTAAGGATAAATTAAAAAATGTAATAACGCAATTGTATTAAGAATTAAATTGTCTATCAATCCCTGTCCACCCTATATTTTTTAGTCACGTTTATGAGTATTTATGTATAAGAGTAGATCACTGTCTAAGTGGCGCAAGGACGTTTTCTTTACCAGCTTGTCTACATTTCACATTGTCTAACCATGATTTTGGTGGCTAAATATAAACATTTTCGATCAAACTGTATATGCATGTTGTAATGTGATGTTACAGGAGTGTCATCGGAAGAATTCTGAGAAGGTTAGTGAAAAAATTAATATCTTTTGGCGATGTTGACTTTTATCGCTCACTTTGGCTAGAATCAATGCTGGGCTGCTAATTGCTATGTGCTAAGCTAATATAACGATTTATTGTGTTTTCGCTGTAAGACACTTAGAAAATCTGAAATATTGTCTGTATTCACAGGATCTGTGTCTTTCGATTCGTGTATGCTGTGTATTTTTACGAAATGTTTGATGATTAGTAGTTAGGTAAACACGTTGCTCATTGTAATTATTCTAGTCCATTTGTGATGGTGGGTGCAATTGTAAACTATGCCATATACCTGAAATATGCACTTTTTTCTAACAAAACCTATCCCATACCATAAATATGTTATCAGACTGTCATCTAATGAGTTTTTTTGTTGGTTAGGGGCTATAAATATCTTAGTTTAGCCGAATTGGTGATGGCTACTGGTGTTGGTGGACAAATAAAAGATGGTGGATTATGCTAATGTGTTTTTAGGTAATAGATGTACATCTTTACATATTGTGTCTTCCCTGTAAAACATTTTAAAAATCGGAAATGTTGACTGGATTCATAAGATCTGTGTCTTTCATTAGCTGTATTGGACTTTAATGTGTGAAAGTTAAATATTTAAAAAAAATATTTTTTTTGAATTTCGCGGCACTGGTTTTTCAGTGGGGGGGGGGGGGGGGTGCCGCTAGCGCCACGCTGATCCTAGACAGGTTAATAAAATTTGAAAAAAGTATTTTCATATAGTTCTTACACATGTGTAATTGACATAAAACTCGAAAGAATTTCAAAAAACGGTCCAGAAAGCACTTTTTTAAGGGGGTGATAAGTTTTTGCCAAAACTTTCAAAATCTCAAAATTTTACTCTTGGGTCTTGTCTTGCGTTACATAAAGCCTATGAAAAATTTAGATAGAACACACTCGCCCACTATAGGAATTTTGGAGTGTTACACAGCTCATTTGCAGCATGGCATTTGCCATCAGCTTTGGATGAAACCGGGCCAGAACTAGTGTACTTGTCCATCGTGTATATGCTGCGCTCGGTGCCAATAAGTTGCCATGTTATTTTGTACAATTGGGGGGGGACTTCCCTTACATTACTCATATCATATGTATTTTATACCATATACTGCCCCTTTCCTATGCTGCTCGGCCATCGCTCATCCATATATCTATGTGTACATATTCTCATTCACCCCTTTAGATTTGAGTGTATTAGGTAGTTACTGAGAAATTGTTAGATAACGTGTTAGATATTACTGCACTGTCGGAACTAGAAGCACAAGCATTTCGCTACACTTGCATTAACATCTGCTAACCATGTGTATGTGACCAATATCATTTGATTTGATTTGATTTGTTACAGATGGGCTTTTCCAGCAGACGACCACACTGGGTTCCACTGGTATCAGCTGAAAACAAGAAGTGGCTCCAGTGGGCACACGGTCACCAACACTGGACAACTGAGTAGTGTAAAAACATTGCCTGGTCCAAAGAACCCCGGTTCTTGTTGCGCCATGCCGATAGCAGAGTCAGAATATGGCCTAAGCAGCATAAGTCCATGGACCCATCCTGCCTGATACGGTGGTGTACTGGTGTAGGGAATGTTGTCCTGTCACACGTTAGGTCCCTTGATACCAATTGAGCAATAAACATTTCCAATACCTTGTAGAATCCATGGCCAGAGGCTGTTCTGGAGGCAAAGGGGGTCCGGCCCAGTCCTAGATGGGTGTACCTAATAAACGGTCCGGTGAGTGTATTTGTTTGGATAGTGAAGCTAATGTTTAATTTTGTTCTAAACACCAGCATTTTGGTTTTGAGATCAAATGTTTTATGAGGCAACAGTGCAAAATGTAACCTTTTATTTGGGGGTATTTTCATACATATCTTTTTTACCGTTCAGAAATGAAAGACCTTTATGTTTCAAGTCCCCCCATTTCAAGATGTCATAAGTGTTTGGACTTGTAACTTGTATTGAATTTAGTGAAAAGCTTTGTCTTTGGTCCAACATTTCTAGCATGCAATGACTACATCAAGTTTGTGACTCTCAAAAGGTAAAATAAGAGGTGCTTATATCTGTCCTGTATCACTGCATGTACAACCTGTATGAGGGTGGAATGGAAATTCGTTTTTTTTTGCATATCCCAACTACCCCTGAGAGTGGGGTCATGGCCAAGGATAAGCCATTGTTGATGGATACCCTGGAAAAAAATGGATTAAGTGCCTTGCTCAAGGGCACATTGTCAGCTCAGAGATTTGAACTTGCAACATTTCGGTTACTGGCCCAACACTCTAACCACTCTAAATGCTAGGCTACTTGACACCCTCTAAAACCTTGCTTGATGCATTTGCAGTTTGTTTTGGTTGTGTTTCAGAATCTTGTGCCCAATATATATGAATGGTAAATAATGTATCTGTCACAACTTCCACCAAAGGTGGCTCCTCTCCCTGTTCGGGCGGCGCCCGGCGGTCGTCGTCGCCGGCCTACTAGCTGCCACCGATCCCTTTTCTTTTTCGTTTGGTTTTGTCTGTCTTGTGTTCACTTGTGTCTAGTTTAAGCTAATCAACGGGGTATTTAATCTTGCCCTACCCGCTAGGTTTTGTGCTGGATTGTTTGTGTTACTGCGTTACTGCGTTTTTTTTATTACTGTTGAGCAGGTTTATTTTCACAGGACTGTTTTTCCCGCACGTTAGTTTAGTAGAGGAGTTTGTTCCTCCGTTTTTTACTAGACTGCGTTCCTGTTTTCTTATGGCTGCTTTTGTGGTCCTGTACCTGTTGTGTTGGTGGACCAGTAATAAAACGCCCTTCTTGGAATTCTTGCTCTCCTGCGCCTGACTCCACACCCACCTCTCCTAGGGAGATTCTGGAGTCACTTTTTGGAGTCACTTCTATTCTAAATAAATGAACACTTTTACATTAATGTGGATGTTACCTTGATTACGGATAATCATGAATGAAATGTACATAATGACGAGTGAGAAGTTACAGATGCACAAAGGTCATGCCCCCAAAACATGCTAACCTGTCACCATTACCAATGTCAGGGGAGGTTCGAAGTTTTTGATGGGGTAATAAATATGTATGCCTCTGTAACTCTCTCACTGATCATTTTTCTCGATCCATTCATGATTTCCGTAAATATCATAGCATCCATATTAATATAAAAGTGTTCAGAAGCATACAATGTCATATAAATTAAAAGTGACTCCAAAATGACACAACAGATTATTTACTATTAATTTCTATTGGGCACAACATTATCCGAAACTCAACCAAAACAAACTGCAAATGCAGCCTACAAGTTTGTAGAGTCACTAACGTAATGTCATTGAATGCTTGGAATATGGGACCAAATATTAAACTTTTGACTACTTTAATACACATATAAGTGAATTTGTCCAAATACTAGACATATTCAAATGGGTAGACTAGATACATACAGTGCTTTAATTTCTAAACAGTAAAACAGATATGTATGAAAACACCCTCAAATAATAAGTGACATTGTGTACTGTCGCCTCATTTAAAACATCTGATCTCAAACTAAGTACAGAGCCAAATTCAAAGTTTTAGCTTCACTCTACAAATAAAAGCAGAATTGCTTATCTTGTTCACATAATGACTAGCTATGTGGGATGCAAGGTGATTTGTAGATAGATGATTTTTTTTGCAGTCAAAGTGCAAAGAAGTTTACCTAAAACTCACACAGTGTGGATGAAGTAAAGTGACAGAGACAGCAGGATGCATTTATATGGTGGATGTTTATTGGAGTGGATTTTAAATGTTAAGTGGAGCTGATGTTAGAATGGGCCATGACAACAGTGGACCTAACAACCACAAAACCTTTAGACCCAGCTCTTTCATGACATATGAGAGGGGTAGGAACCATTAATAGGGGGGAACCATGGTTTCTTAGGCCCAGTTGCAGCACTTGCAGCTGGTGTCGAACACCAGGCCGGCAGCACAGTGCTGGTCGTAGGTCTTGCCCTGGTTACAATTGTAGAAGCTGTTCTTATTGGTGGGGTCAGGGTACATGCCGTCAGCCTTGCCGGCGCAGAAGCCAGATCCCCCACTGCTACTGCCACCTTGACCTCCGGGCTGTGGGGGGTTGAGTGGTTGCTGGGCAGGTGTCCCTGGGGCGATGGGGTCCTTACGGGCGGCACAACCTGGGAGATATGGAGGAAATAGGAGTTGGGGGAGATAGAAGAGAAAGTGGGTTGAGGTCTTTTCAACTACTATTTGAACCCAGGTCTGGTTGAGATAGTGATAGAGATGGTTGTTGTTGAATGTTTGTGTGTGCATGCAGGCTTGCGTTTGTGTCTGTGTCTCTCACCGGCTCCAGTTCCCAGTCCAGACTTGAGGGTGTTGATCAGTGGGTATCTGCCCTGTCCACAGAAGGTTCCAGAGAAGTCATCCAGATCCAGACTCCACACCATGGCTCCTCCGAAGCCAGTGTTCTTCAGCCACTCGATCTGTAGGGGAGAAAGAGAGGGGAGAGGAGGGTTTACTTAACGGGGTGAAATTGGATACATATGTAGAACTTCATAATTTGCCCTATGTTGCTCAGTTGGTAGGGAATGGACTTGTAATGACAGGATGGTGGATTCGATTCTCGCTGGGGTCACCCATAACAAAATGTATGCATTCACTACTGCAAATCACGAAGATAAAAGCTACTGTTTAATTCCATATACTATTAGGCTTATTGTAACAGAGTAGCATGCTACGCCATTACCCCCTAGTTATATCTTTCCCCCAACAGACAAACACCCACACAAACACAGACCTTGTCCTGGAAACTCTTGACGTTGTCATATCCAACCCAGATGTTCTGCTGGGTGAAGGCGTAGGGCACCATCTGGGCAGAGTCCCAGGCCTGGGTAGCTCCCTGCTTCAGTAAGGTGCAGATCTAAT